>NW_008677680.1:73341-89936 GCF_000695815.1 Acanthisitta chloris | reverse complement strand
GGAAGAGCATGGAAGCAGAGACCTCCATCAGCGTGTTATAGGCTGTCTGCTGCTCCTTCCCACTGGTGTAGCCGTTGTAGAGGTTGTAGATTTTGTCAGCTATCTCTGGAAAGGATCAGGGGATGGGATTAATGACCAGCCAGAAGGTGCTAACATGGGAAGAGGAGGAGCGAAGCCCTTGGCAGGGCTGGCAGCAGGGGCAGGCAACTGGGATGGCTGCCAGTCCCTTGAGGCTGCCTGCAGCACTGTTTAGTGACCTGGAGAGCATTTAGCAATTCCTCAGGCTAATCCTGCAGCAGGTGCCTTGCATGAGCAGAGCAACCTCAAAGACTCCAGTACTACTTCATGAAGGAGCAGGAAAGGAGAGGCAGGAAACTGCCAGCACAGGCAGACAAAGCCTTATCCTCCCAGGTAGGGCAGGCAAGCTCTTCCTTAATCCACCAAACCAAAATAATTGCCAGCTATGGTGTTAAAGGGCAGCAAGAAATCAACACTGTTGATACCAAGATGGTCCTTCAGCCAGATATGCAGCACCTCATCATCGTGGGCATCAGCTGGAGAAGCTTAGATGTATTAAATGAGAGAGTGCATCCTGCTGTAGAAAAGGACCACTTTTTGAACATGAAAAATGCACAAAACTCCATTTCCTGCCTTTTCCTTAGTCTCCCATTTGCTCATTTTTCCTGGGAATGCTTATCTCATCGAACATGGAACAAAACATTAATCAAAACTTTCTTCTGTGTGCTTTTCCAAATGGAAAGCAAGAAGGAAAGAGATCAGGTAACATGCTGGTCACTTAGAGGAATCTTTCTTAATCTGAAAGCAGCCAAGCGCTCTGGGTTGGCTGTAAGAACAAGTGGGATCAGTTTAAAAACTGGGCAATGCAAATGTGTAAAAGTGGGTTTGATTGGCATTTCTATTTCAGTACTGATCCAGCTGCCCCCAGCATCCCTTCAAACACCTGGAGCTGATGCTGCCCTACATGGCTCTCTGCTTTGGTCCAGCCAGGGCTGCCTCTCTCTTTTTTGCAAGAAGAGATCACTCTTTTTCCAGGGGACATGTGGCAAATACATGGTGCTGGCTCCTACAGTCATGTGTGAGAAGGGTGCCTTAGTGCTGTGTGTCACAGGACCACAGAGCCACCAGCTGCCCAGGTAAGGGGACTTTGCTCCTGGAAAGTCCTGCAATTTGTCACCTCTCCCCAGCTGTATGTCTCCGTGCCCATGGGTGAATTTACAGGAGCCTTCACATGGGGAGAGGAGGGACTGGAGAGGCTTGCAGGAGTCTAGTGAAGAGAGGAGAAGCAAAATTAGCAGGAAATGTCATCTGTCGTGGCAAACAAGGCATCTGAGCACTGACCTTCTGCCTTGCTGTCGTCTACCAGTGGGCAGGCTGTCCTCAGGGTGACCGTGCTCAGCTCTGAGTGTCTCCCTCGTGTATCCACTGCGTAGAGGGTAAATCTGAAAGGCAGGAAGGAAAAGGAAAATAATGTCTTTATCCCTCAGCCCCACACCACCAGGTTGTTATGGGAACTGGCCTTCAGAAGAGAAAGGAAAAATATGGTTCAGGGACTATCAGTCAGTTTTGGCATCTCAAGGAGATGCGAAATGACCTTGGATTTAGAACAGGAGAGTACCCAGGGATGGAAGCCAAGTCTGAAGGGACAGACCACCACATCTACTCACAGCATCTGCAGGCTCTCTTTTCTCTCCCTTCCATCCCAGGGAGACCAGTGAGGCTGCACCCTGCATCCTCCTGACTGTGGAGAGATGCAAACACCTTGGGGTTGCTTTGCCATGCCCTCATGTGAACATTATAATCTGGTGGTGTTTGTGAGCCAGGCTCCTCTCTGGCCCTCCTGAGGGCTGGGCAGTAATTCTTGCCCTAAGTGGGCTCTGTGCTGACAAGTGACAGCTCGTACTCCTCCTGTGAACGGCCCTTGAGTTGTTTGCTCCCTCATTTCCTCACCAGGGTGGGGTTGGTAAAAGGGTGGGAATGATAATTTTACACTTCAAACTAATGGAGAGCATCTGACAGTAAAATATGGGTTTTGTGCCGGATGGAACATTGAATAAACAGGCTGTGGCTGCATGGGACATCCCAATGCTGAGCTCAGAGTCTCCTGGTCAGAGCATCAAAGCTTCTTTGCAGCAGGGGTGACAATCTTCTGTCCACTCTCCCAAAAGGCATTGATTCTTATTTATTCACTCAGAGACAGAGATGGAAACTCAAGCTGGCTTTGACATAGTGCAGGAGCTGGCTTGAACCCCTCGGAGATCTGAGGTGCCTGGTGGTGGGGGTACCCAGCCCAAGAAATAACACAGCCCCACTCCTTATCCTAAGGTAAAACCAAGCAGCTCTTGCAAGCGAGTGCAAAGAGTACCATAAAAGCAGATGAAGCTTAAATGGGATTGAGACCCTGAGGTATGTTTATTTAAGGAATGGTCCTAAGTCCTCAGCATCCTTGGGGGGGACAGAAGCAATGCCTCCCTTTTCCTCATCCCACACACAAGCACCACCAGCCCTCCCCTCTCTCTTCCCTGCAGGGCCTGTGCACCCCACATGTGGCTGATAAGAGCTGACATTTGCACAGTAGCAATTCCCAGCACAGGACATATTCCCTCCAAGGGCTTAGCATTAGCTCCTTAACAATACTTGCTGTCTGAAAGGATGCCAGCAGACTGCCAAGGAACCCACTTGTGTGCAGGGACAACTCCCATTCTCACAAAGCTGGGGCATGCAGGGGACGCACACGCCGAGCTCGCCCAAGGAGATGCTATTTAATTCTTTGGCATGACATCATTTTCCTTAATTTACAAGGAGTGTTGCTCAGAGTAGGAGCATCTCGGGAAGGATGTCCACACTGTGCATCTTCACAAGTACCACACACAGGCTGTTCTCCCACTATAATTAAGGGACAGACAGAGCACTGGGGGAATACTGCACTCAGGGGGTTGCATGCCATCCTGGAGGTGCCACTGTCCCTCCTCCTCCCTTCAGCAGACTTCGAGGGGAGTGAGGAGTCTCCTGCTGTGAGCAGGTAAGGTCTCTGCAGCTTAGCAGCATGAATCCCCTTCCTTCCAGGTCCACAAAGCAACAGCAATAGGAGCACCCAGTGTTGAGTGGAGGGATCTCAGTGCCAGTAAGATGAGGAACTGCAGCAGGAGAGCTGGGCAGAGGCCCCAGGAGTCCAGTGCTCAGCAGCAGGCAAGGCTCTTCTTGCTCATCAGCATCAGCAAAACAAGCAGTAAGAGGGCTTAACACCAGGGTACTGCTGAGAGCTGTTCTCCATCCCCATCCTGGGGTCACCTGCCTAGCCACAACAACTGTGTTATTGTGTTTTCTTTTGTAAAAGGGGGAGCACAGCTAATGTGTAACCTCTGCTCTGCCCACGGCGGCTCAGGCAGTAAGGCTGGCTCCATTAGCTCAAAGGCAATCAGTGCCAGAGCACTTTCCTTGAAAAATGGCAGACTTTTATCAAAACACAATTGTAATAATCAGCAATTAGTGCCCACATCACCTATTCCATCGCCAGTGGGGTCAGGAGGATTGGTTGGGTGTTAAAGTACATCCACCCCTTTGGGGGATGCTGAAGACCTACGTTAGCACTTTAACTGCACTTTACCCCTCTGCACAGCTCACACAGAAACAACATCACCCAGCTGCCAAGAGCAAGAACATCTCTACTGGTCAGACCTGAGTTAAAAATACATGTCAACAAACAAGCTTCTAATTTCATTGTTTGGGGGTTTTTTTTTCAGATGATATGAGAAAATAATCAGAATCAAAGTGATTTTTATCTGGTCAAAACTTCTTTTCTTGAGAATGAACCCAATTGCTTTAGCTCACCTGGAATCAGTCCTCTTTCGATAACCTTAGAGGAAAGTTTTTCATCTCCATTCAGTCTGAACGAGATGTTTTGGACTCAGCACCAATCTCCCCAGCTCTGGTGGAGGCTGGCAGCCTGGCAGTACACAGCTCCTGCACCTCTCCAGCTCCTTCCAGCCAGTGATGTCAGAAGGTTTTAACATTAATTATGGTCCAAAAGATCAGCCTGAAGCACAGCAGCATTAACAGCTCTGTTTTATTGAGGGTAAACAGAGACATATGGGGTGAAGCATCGTGCCCCGGAGAGGCTCAGTGACATGAACAGTTTGGAAACTCAGGAGATGATGGTTTCCAATCTTGTTCTCAAACCACTTGACCACCCAGCCTCTGCAGCAAAACACTTTTATGGCCAGTTAATGGCACTGTGCAGAGTGCTGGGGTTTAGTTTTTTTCTTCCGTTCCCGGAAACAGACAATTAAGAGAAGAGAGTGCAAAGACCTGTGTCTCAGTGCAAACCCAGTATTCACATCTTCCTGGAGACCTCCAGCAGCTGCAGATAAGGAGCTACCACCAGGGACAGGTTAAGCCTGGGACCCAACAGAACATCAAGAGGGTGGCTGGTGGGAGAGAGGGATCATCACTGCATGGGAGGGATGGAGATGTGACATTAAGCTGAAGGAGGGCAGATTTAGATTAGGAATTAAGAAGAAACTCTTTGCTATAAGGGTGTCAAGGCACTGGGTTGCCCAGAAAGCTTGTGGACTTCCCAACCCTGGAAGTGTTCAAGGCCAGGCAGGACCAGGAGCAACCTGGTCTAGTGAGTGGCATCCCTGGCAGGGGGTTGGAATGAGATGATCTTTCAGGTCACTTCCAATGCAAACCATTCTATGCTTTTATGATTCTATGTCTGCACAACAAACCAAAGTGAACATGCTGAGGGAGGGAAATATGCTGAGTACAAGGCAGGGAGGAGTTCAGACCTGCAGTGCTCCATTGAGATTGTCCTGCCACACTACTTCTTCCATCTACTTACAGTATTGTGGGACAGGGACCAAACCAGGCAGCATCCCCACTGATGAGTATGGAGCTGCATTTGAATAGGCCAACCCTGATAATTTGTAAAAAATGAGGCCAAAGAGTGGTTCCAAGCATCTTGCTCAAGGCAGAGATCTCTGAGGTGAAGTCAAAGCCAGAAATGAAAAGGTCCCAGACCTACACTCAGTGCACAAAACCACATCAGACAACCTGGAATGCCATATGGTAGCTACTATCTGGCAGAGCCTCCTTCATAACCTGGAGGTGTTTTGTTTAGCAATAAACTTTCCTCACGACATTTTCTCATCTTTTCCCTGTGCTTTCCAAAGGACCTTGGGGCTCCCTGCTACTGTCTCACAGCTGGTCCTCTTTTTCACCCATGTCTTCAGTAAGATCATACATAAGCACTTGTATTTCTAGAAATGCTGAGATATATTCTACCCAAAGAGATTCCAAAGAGCTCAAAACATGCTCTTGGCAGAGATCAGCCCTCCATGCCTGGAAACACTGCCACCTCTGCAGCAAATCACAGCATACAAAGTCCTGTACAGTAATGCTACTTAAATGTTTACTACCAAATTCAAACCTATTGAGACCCGAAGGAACTTCCAGAGACAGACAGAAGCCAATTAGCACATGGTCTCATGACATGTCAACACCTTCCTGGTGGATCCCCCACCCAGTGTTGGCTGAAGCCTGGATTTTATCACTAGGTTCAAGATGCTTCTTGGGGGAGGAAGAGAAAGCAGAGGGAGTGTCAAAAGCTTTGATTCCTGGAACTCAGTGATTGTGGAGATTGTCAATTACATCTCAAAAAAAAAACAAAACAAACAAACAAAAAAACCAACGTAAAAGTATGTTTTGCTTGTTTCTCAATGCAGAGAAAATAACCCAAAATACAAATTTATAAAGGCACAAAACCATAAGGCTGAGAATGAAAACCCAGAACATGTTATTTATTTATAGACAACAACATCAGCTCATGTTTTTTTAACTCCCTCTCATGATGCTCATGATGTTTGAGTGCTTTACTCATGATCCTTATTTGCGGGAAGGGAGATAAGGACTTCAGCATCTGACCTTCCTTAGCTCAGCAGCTGATTTCTTTATATCCTACAGAGATACCACAGGCATTTCTGTTCTGTCTTGTCTGCTCTTCCTGAAGCCTTTGGGCTTGAGCAGCTGCTCAATGAGATGCTGTACCACAAACGCACAGAGAAAGGGTCTGATAAGGAGTTCAATTACCACTCCCACAGGTGCCAAACCCCCATGCTAATTAACAGGGTCCCTGTGAGTATCTGGCTGCATCCAGCAGCAATGGTTGTGTGGCAAAGGAGGCTGTGCTAAGGAGCCTCCTGGACTGCATAAATGGGGGACAGGGCAGAGACACTGCTCCCCAGTCCAGATCATGCAAAAATAAACTCTCAAGCTTTCCAAAGTGGTGCAACCACAAAATGCTCTTGCCAGTAGGGTTTGGCTTGAGCTTGGCTGATATGCCTGGGCTTGGTGCCTTGCTCCTATGGTCACGAGACTCTCTTGCTGCTAGCTCCAGGACCACAGCACGGGGAAGACCTGGCTGGTGTCCCATCCATGGCGTGAGGGATTGTCTCTGCCCTGGCAGTGTAGCTCCCACCCACCGTGATGCCAAGCATGAAAACACAAATCCTGACTTGGCTGAGGTTGTATCACCTCGGTGTTATGTCTTTCCATCACCCTCTAACTGGTCATGGTTTATCCATGCCTCCTGCACCGCCCAGGGTGCCTGGGCTCGCACGCACCCAGCGCTGTGCTGCTGAGGCTGCTCCAGCATGCTGACACACACATCACACCCTGCCTTGCCAGCCCTTCTCTCTTCCTGCTCCAGCTGAAAAACAATGTGGAGGCCTCCCTTTAAAAGCCCTCAGCAGACCAGCTCTTGGCAATCCTTGCCTCCCTGCTGCCCAGTGATCTCAACACGGAGACTGGGCACGAGGGGTGTGGGGCCAAGCTCAGGCTGTGCCCAGACTCCAGCACGTGTAGAGCAGAGCTGCCAAGGACAGAGCCATAAACACATGTGGGTGTGAACAAACTCATAGGACCCAGCACCGTGCACGTGGGAGCCATGAGCAAACTCTGTTCTCTGCCACTCTTTTCGTCAGGGAGGGTTTTCAGTTCCCAGACACCCAGGTGAGGGGCTCGTTGGAGGTGAGGAGGGTGACAGGTTGAGTCTGTTTCCTTGTCCTGATATTCACAGTGGAGCATCAGACTGGTAAGCAGCATCAGACTTTCACCACAGCATCTCCTGGCTGTTAAATACTAATAAATTTGCACTCACAGTTTTCCTAAAAGAATCTTGAGCAGTGGGGAAAGCAAGGGGTGCTGTGGGGTGGAGCAGAGCTGTGGATGTTTAACCCCCAGCCACATGCCATGGGGTGTGTGTGGTCCATTGGGCACCTACCCAGGGCACCCACCCACCCCTGACCCTGCAGTCTGGGTTTGTACATCTCCTGCCAAGCCTCCCAGCCACTTCCATTGATGGCCATGGAGCAGGAGTAGAACTTGCCTGCCAGCAGCCATCTAGGCAAGCACAGAAAGAGGGGTGTGTGTTTAGTGCTAGCATTCTCAATTCAGAAACCATCACCATTTAAAAAGAAAGCAAATCAAATAAAAAGCAGCCTGTCCACACGAGCCACAGGAATGCAGCAGAACTTATTGGCCACTCTGTGATTTGCAATAATTAAGAAAGGTAAATGAGAGCAACTCCTCCAGTCTCTGTGGCAAATACTGATCAGTCAATGAGCAGGGAGTGGTTTGGGGAAGGAGCTGTTTGTTAGGCTCTGGCTTTGGGCTGCTCACTCATGTCCATGGTGCCAGAGAGAGAGGAGAACTGATGCCCTGGCATGGGGCTGACCATGCTGCATCCCTAGCAAAGGCTCTGCTGGGGGCTTAGATTTGGGCAAAGCTTTACAAGGCACTGGGAATCCTGGTGCAGTCCCCCTGGGGCTGGCACTGCCACAAACACTACAGCAGTCAGATGTTCCTGTTGGGGCATTTGAAGCCTGGAAGGAATGCAGACAAGGGGCTGTGCTGTGACCTCCAGCTGTGCCAGCACAGAGTGGGGCAGCTTGTGAGGGAGGAGATGTTTCTGAGCTGCTCAGTGCCTGGTGCACACTGGGGAGAGGCACTGAGGGAGATGACACCGATCTGCTACCACCACCCAGCAAACTGCTGCTTAGCTGTTGTACCTCCACTGCAAGAGGACTGGTATCTTCTGCTTTGTATTGCACTTGGTTTTCGCTCTGCCTTTCCAATGTACAGAAATAGTGGATAATGCAATCTTGAAAAAAAACCCTATCTTTTAGAAAGCTCTCCTCACAGTTCTACTACCCAAGAAAAATACCTTTTACAACTGGGCTTCTTTAACCATCTGTGACAACTGACCTGCTCCCATCAGCATGATGGAGGATCAGGTTAGCAGCACCTGGTGCCATGCCAGAGTATTGAAGCTTTGTCATTACACCAATACATGAGGCTGTCAGTAAACTGTTCTCTCAATTCACACCTTTTTTTCAAGACAACAAATGCTGTGAGACTAGTCGTTATCCTTCAACAGATGCCTCCCAACAACAGCAGACCACAGTTGTCAGATGGAGGGAAATAAATGTACCTGGCACGACATGCCTCAGGTGTCTGGTGCCTTTTGGAAGTGGATAAATCAGTGCCCATCAAATACTGGAGGAAGGAGGTGGGAGGAAGGCACAGACTGCTCTGCACAGTAAGAAACCTCTTTCATCAAGGAGACCTTTGGAAAAAGGCAGAGGAGACTTGGTTTCTGAGATAGTGAGGGCAGGCAGAGCTGCTGTGGGGCCAAGGACAGGTTTCCACAGCCAAGGATCCATTCTCGGCTCAGTGGCAACCCTGGGAAATTCAGCTAGGGTTATCAATAATGCAAACTACAGCTGATGCCATGTCTGTGCTCAAAAACATTGACTGGAGAGCATGGTACTGCCAGAGAGGAGGGCAGGGCCACTTAATGCTGTTGCATTACAGTGGTGCAGAGTAGGACAGTGGCACTTTGGTGCCACAGCATCCCACCACTGCGTGCACAGAGGTGTCTCTGCACAGCACTGGGTCAGCACACTGTGCTGCTCCAGGTCTCCTAGGCTTGCTCTCTGAGCTACAAAGCCACAGAGAGTCAAAACCTGGAGTGGGCAAGGTGTGAGTGCTGATCTTCCCAACCACCTCAGCACATGTGGCAGGTGCTGTGCTCCTGAGTCAAGCTACAATGCAGATTTGCTCAGTTCTCACTCCTTATAGCACTTCATCAATCTCTTTTTGTTTCATAGCCCTGTCAAACAAGATCCAAACAAAGGATGAAAGGGAAAGAAACAAAGAAATTAATTTCAAATTCTCACCATTTCTTGCTGCTGGCTGGATCCATTGCCTCCCTGACAGAAAAATCCCTGATAGGGCATTCACCTTCCCAGCCACAGCTGTGGCATCTCAATTTCCCAAGATTTCCCTCAGAACCCTGACAATAAATCCCACCAGAGCAGTTATTCCCAGTACTGCAACGGCTGTGAAAGAAGGCCTTGATACACAGGCCACCTTCTGTTCCCTAGAGCCTTGCTCCTGAATGATACCTGTGTTGGATGGCCAAGATCCCACCAGAAGTCCCTGTGCCAGACAGACACCTTGCAGGAAGCAGTGCCAAGATTGCCTTAGGTGAAAACATGTTTCACTGGAGAAAATGCCAGCCAGACCATGGCTTCATGTAGAAGGTGCAGGAAGGTCACTGCAGCTTTCCTGGCTGCTGCATCCCCAGGGTGTTTTCAACACCACCCCAGGGCTGGGAGCACCAGCAGTGCCCCTGTCTCCCTGTGCCCTTTTCTCTGCCTTATGATTCCCTCTTTTGTCCCCCCTGTGCCTTGCCAGCAGGTGCAAGGAGCAGATAATGACCCCCACATCCTTCCTGCTCAGAGTGCATCCTTTCAGGAGCAGCTTTACCCCACTCATGAAGGAAGAGCAGAGCAAGCTTCACTGGAGAGGGGCTGCTGCACTGCACAGAGCTCCTGACAGAGTTGGGATGTGGATGAGAGAACAGCTCCTTGGCGTGGCAGCAGGACAGCAACACCCAAAACAGCCACCCTGACGTGAGATAACATTAACACAGCAGATGTTGCAACCCTGGGGCTTTAGCTCCTAGGCCTGCTCCAAGGAACAAGAAGGCTTTTATTAGCTTGGCAATGCTCCAGAAGAACTCCAGGGTGTCCCACAGGGATGGTCCCCAAACTGTGAGGACGGGACAATGGCAGAAGAAGCAGGATCACCATGAGACTACCAGCTTTGGAGAGATTGGATAGAGCGTGTTTGAGATCCATATTTCTTGGCAGTTGAGTCTGTGCTTTCGTCCTGCTGGCTGTGAGGATGAAGGTTTGCAGATGTGGTTATAAAGGCAATGCAGCAAGAACTGGCCCAGCTTTTCACAATCTGCACTGCCTGCCTCAGGGCTCAAGGCAAGGTGTTCTCTACCTCTGCCTGGCAAGGCCAGAGAAGCTCCCATGTTACCCAGGATGTGAATTCTGGCATCCTTTGGTAAAGAACCAGAAGGAGGTGGTAATAAGCCACTACAGGCTGGTGCTTTTGTCTCCATAGTGAAGCAACAGCCCCTTGTTACAGTCTGTGAAGTCCCCGTTCTGCTGGGACTCACCAGGAGATCCCAGACAAAGCTCTTGGAGAAAGGTCAGATGAGTTGCCTCTGACTCCTCATGCTGCTGGAACAATTCCTCCCATGCCACAGCTTGGGTTGATGCTCGAGGCTGCCAACCACAGGGACTTGTCCTGCTCTGGCTGCAGTGCCAGTGAGGGCTGATGATGGATCAAGCTGTCCTGGGTGCAGCATGGCCAAGGAGGGCTTTCCTCAGGCTCTGCATCCCACACATCCCTCAGATCCTGCAGCAGACTTCACACAGGCACTGCAGTGCCTCTCAATCCCTCTAGCTCCCCGGGACAGGATATTCCCTGGCAGCACCAGCATCGTCTCTCCCTCCTGTGCAATACCTGCTGCTCTCCCCTTAGGTCTGGGGCACCCTGTCCCTGTTCCCTCAGGCATAGACACCCCACAGACCCCAACCTCAGCTCTGCTAGGGTTTGAGTTTAGGGGTAATTACACTGAGGTTTTCCTTGTCTTTGCACAGATCAATGAGTGGGTGGAGTTCAGCCTCATCTGACATCGTTGGCCCTGTGTACAGAGATGGGTCTCCTGAGAGTGACACATCCCTTTACTACCTTCCTTGGGCTACTCGTGGGACAGCTGCCATCCTCCTCCATGAAGAGACAGCAGGGCTCGGGGTGACTGCAGCTGCAGGAGACAGGCAGACTGCTCAGAAGGAGAGAGGGAATAAATCAAACTCTTCCTCCAGTTGTGCCAGGGAGAAAGGAGAGACAAGCAAAGCCCTGGAGCCCTGCAGAGAGCTCCACAATGGGAATGTTCACAGCTAACCATACCCGCCGCTCGACCTACCAACGCTCTGCAGAGCCTGGCCATCGCCAGCCCTGGGGAAATGAGGGAGAAGAAGGTTGTGACCCTTGGCAAATTGGGAAATGTTTGCCCCTCCCAGCCTCATAGTCCCTCTAAACAAGAACCAGACACTCCACAGCTTGCTACTCTTGGAGATTCCCTTGGTAGGGCTTGTTCTCATCCTCCTGGGGGCTTGGCTTCCATCTGGGCTGCTGGTTGAAATCCAGCTCAGGCTGGTAGTGACTTCAAAAGTCAATGTCATCTGAGGAGTAGTGGGTGGTCCACAGCAAGCGAGTTGATGGCTGACTGTTCTTATATAAGCCACCACAATAGGACCTCCTGCTCAACAGCCTCAGCAGAAAGGTAAAGGGACTGCAGGGAGCAGATCCTGTCCTCTGCCCAAGGGTGATCCTGCTGGGGCAGGGAAAGTCACCTTAGCCAGTTGGCATGGGAAGGTGGTTGTGCACCCCTGTGAGCAGAGCTCTCCTCTCCTTCTCTGTTGGGTTTGTCCCCAGCACCTTTGGGCAGCCCTGGCTTCACCTTCTGCAGGAAACAGTACAAAACAAAGCACGACAACAATAACACACACAGGGGAACAGCTGGGAGGAGGGGGACTCTCCACACCAGCTCTCACTGAATCCTAGGCAGGATCCCAATGTGCCAGCCTCCAAGTGAAGGGCATCCACACCCTGTGCTGGGCTGTGGGAGCTCAAGGGCAGCCAACAGGGCACTGCAACAGCGTCATAACATCAGCACAGGGGTGGCAGGCAGGGATGCTATGTGCCAGCCAGCCCCAGCAGAGGGATGCCAGCCAGGTCTGCAGTACCCACTGCCCACTCCCCCCATGTCCTGAGGCCCCTGAGTCAAGGAGGGATGGGGTGAGGGGCTGGCAGTGGGCAGGAGATTCACCCAGCTCTGGCAGGCAGACAGGGATGGTGGAGGGTAGGACGAGGGGGGGACCCTGAAACAAATAATAGAAACAAAATCCCAGTAAGCACGTTAGAATTCGTTTGAAGTGCAGAGGAGCTTTCAGGCAGGGTTATGGACATCTCCCAGCCCGGCGTGATTTACACATTCCTTGCAAGCAAAGGAATCTTCCCTGATTTGAAGTAAAACAGATGTTTTGGGGTTTTCTTTCCCCCCCTTCCCCACCCTCTTTTAATCATTTCTTTATTGAAATGATGGCTATATAGCCAACCAGCCCAGAGACAGAGCCCTGCTACCCCCAGAAGCCAGAACTGGAGATCTGCTCTCCTGCACTATGGGAAAGCACCTTGTCATGCAGTGACTGTGCTTGAGAGCTTCCAGAGGTGTGGAGCCAGCCCTGCTCTCCTGCAAATGTTGCTCCAGAGGCATTGCTCCCTGCAGGTTTCTTCCCTTGCTTTTCCCTCTGCAGGGAAGGATTGCAACTCACAGCAGCTTTACTTCTTCTGCAGCTACAGATAACATATGGATCCTCCATCTCTGCTCCACCAGCCCAGGTTCAGGAGACTTTCTGACCTCCGCTACCAGTCCAGGAGATGTGTTTGATGGTGGGACTTGCCCTTGTTCCCACACCTTAGCATCACATCTCACCCTGGCTGTGCTCTATGCCTGCAGTGTGGACTGTGAAGAGCAGCATGACCCATGACCAGAGATTGGCAGCAGCAGCACTGCTCACACAGCTCATGTAAAACAATCTTGCACAGGGAATGGTGTTGGACAGGCTGGAGCTGAGATATCTCTTGGTTTGAGCATCATGTGATCTCGGCTAAGTTACTTTACTCCTATATTTGTCCCATATATTTCACCTAGGAAAATTATTTGGGGAAGGAACTTGCATTTCCCAGAGGGATGCACAGCACTTGAGGTTTCCAAGTGCTGGTTGATGCTGCAAATTACCAGCATAGCCATGCCCTTGAGTTTACACTCTGAACAATACCTCATGGCCAGTAGCAAATCCATCCAGCTCCCCCCATCTTTCTTTTCTTTCTCTTTTTTTTTTTTTTTTCCCTTTTAAACCCTGTTGTTATTTCTCAGTACTTCGTTGGTGGCAGGGTGGGAAGGCTTTTTGTAACACATTCACGTACCAGTGGGACTCACTCCCATTCCCGTCTGGTACAAGACATTGCACAAGAGAGAGAAACAAACGGGGATGAGGAAATGCGTGTTTACGAGAGGCAGCGCTGTCATCGTGACCAAGGGACCCCCCACAAGAGACCCAGCCTGGGAGCCAGTGGAGTTTCCATTCTCTCCTAACACTCCATTCATGCCTTGTTTCATACCTCCCTAGAGGCTCTGCGACTGGCCACGGTCCCAAAGCACCGCGCAGGACTCGCAGCCCCCCGTGCGCCGCCTTCCGTGATATTCGTTGTCGGGTGGAAAGAGGGAGATGTTGTTGTCTCGTAAAAATAATGAATTGAGAAAGAGCAGCAGCCTTTGCCATTGCATGCACTCCTTGTTTACCTCCTATGGTGGAGGAGTGGATGCAGCACCCAGCACCCTTCCAGCACCTCATCTCTGCCCGCTCCCCGCTGCCCATCCTGGCAGGGCTCTTCTCTAACACTCACCATGGAGGCTTGCGTGGCCCTTCCCATTCAGCATGCTGCAGTCACTGCCATGAGCATCCTCCTGACCTGATCAGGAACTCTTCATATAATCCAAACCACATTCCTGACGGATTGGATACAGTCACCGGTAAATAACCTTGACTGCAGCGGTCTGGAGGAGTGAGGGATCCTATATCACTGCTATTAATGATTTAGGATCGTACATCATTTGCAGATGACACAGAGATGGTGTTATCCCTCACTACTGCACACCCAGCCACCTTCTCCAGGACAGTCCCTGCCCCTCCTCACTTCAGGTGGCTCTAAGTTAAAGTCGCCTGGGTGACAATTCCTCCTGCCCAATGCTGGTGTGCATGCAAGGAATGATGGTGGCTTGATCTCTGCACTCCCTTGTGCACTGCAGAGCTTCCAGCCATGGGGCTGAGGTCCCCCCACAAACAGGTGGGGTATTAATAAAACCAAAAGCAATCGCCCAGGCACACATACTACAACCCACTTGGGTCCCTCTCCCGTCTGCTCCTGCAAGCCCTCTGCCTCCCCCTGCTTTCTCCACACACCTCAATTTCATTATCTCTGATCTGGAGCTGCCTATTACATGCTTTTTGCCAACATAAATATTTAATCCCGGTGCATTGCACGGAAAGGCCCTTGTGGAGTTAATACTTCAACTCATGTTTCCACTTGGAAAACAATTCAGCGTGTGGCAGGGCAGCAGGTACGAGCCAGGGACAGGGCTGAGAGCTGGAGGTGGCCTGCAAGAGCTCAGGAGCTGTGTGTGGGGTGATGCAGGTGGGCTTCATGCCGTGGGGTGGGTGGGCTTCATGCCACAACGTGGACTTTATTCCATGGGGTGGGCTGCACCAGGGCAGCTCTGCTGGAGCAGCAGTCAGATAGGTCTGGATAGGCAATGGGAAAGCCACAGGGGTGTCACTGCAAGCTGCTGTCCTGGGAGTGTAGTATGGGGGGCACTGTCAAGGGGAACCTGGGATGCAGCACTTTGCTGGGCTTCAGGAGTGTATAGGATATCCCTTTCTCTGCAGAACTCTTGGTTGTAACAACATGGAAAGCCTGGAGTAAAGGGTTTGCTTCACCTGCCAGAGCATGGGGCTAAGCTGTCACACGATCCCACCACGCTGCTCCACACAGGCACAGCTGCAGGTGTCCCCACCAAACACCTCAAAATACACCTGCACACCCAGAGGCTACTTAGAGCAGGATCTGGCCATGTGGGAAACCAGAACTGAGTGTGCAGAGCTTCCCATATGCAGGATACTTCCCCCCACAGCCCCTGTCACAGAAAGGCTGGAAAACTGGGAATGTTGCAATGACACAAACCAGAAAGAAAACATCAAGTATCCCAGCCCAGTGGCAGGCCCTTCTGTTTGGGGTTGTGCAATGAGATTATGAGCAGAGGCCACTCCTGTAGCCTCAGGGTGGTGGGAGATGCTCAGAAGGAAAGAGAAACTGGCATGGTCCAAACCTAGCTCAGGTTGCTGCTGCTGTGTGCTGCCCTGAGGTTTCCCTGGCAGAAATCAAGAGGAGAAAAGATGGAAGACAAGGAATAGACCCTGATTTAGGAGTATGACAGCCCAGAGCTGTGGCAAGGTGCACCCAAGCCCACATCACTGAGCTGGCTAGCTGCCCTGGTGTTTGGACAAGCACGTCCCAGTGACCCAGCCCTTAGCTCCCTTCACACCCCTTCCTGCCAGGATAGCAAATCTCCACACCTCATTCCATCAGCTCATCTAGAAAAGACAAGAGTCTGCCCCATCACCCGCTCCATCCACCACCCCTGAACAAGCAGCAACTCTCAGACCCTACTTGGCTTTTTTTTTTCAGAAACATTTACATCATGACATAAGCTTTGGCTCTGAGGGGTTTCAGTGAAAGCCAGGGTATTTTCTTTCCCCTTCTCATAACAGAAACCATATTGCTGTATAATCAAATTTATCTCATTCCTGATGAGGGAAGTGTGTGTGTGTGTGTGAGGTGACCAGGAGCAATGAGGGCATGTGTGCAATGACTTTGAAGACACTCCAAGGAAACATTCTTGGCAGTACGAGGTGGCAACAGATCAGGATGACCAAGCTGAGACCAACTGGACCATAGCTCAGCAATGAGCATCACCCATGACAAGTCCCATCTCACCACATGGATGCCACCTCTGCAACCCAGCAGCTATTCCTCAGCTTTCTCTCCCATTTTATTATGGTTCATCTCACCATGTAGGAAACCCAGCAAAGGGTGTATCTCAGTTTTAACAGGTCTGTCTTACAGGTGGGAAAACTTGGGAAGAAGCAGCTACTTTGAGGTTACTTTCTTGAGGCCTCTGTTTTACACTGACCTACTCTGGGGCAAATTCAGCTGAAGCCAAGAGGAGCTGTGGCTCTGTCAATGAAGCCTTGAAGATGATGCTCCCAAAATGGTGATGTCTGAATTAATTGGTTACCTTTACAAATATTAATTTTGCAACCATCTAAGCACTAACATAACTTGAGACGTGCACTGTCTCTATGAAGTTGAGGTCTCTGGGAACAACAGCTCCTGTCTCTGCACTGGGGTCTAGCCCATACCTCACAACCAAAGATGGGACCAGTATGGAAAAGCCCAGATGCACTCAATATCTTCAGACTAGGGAAACAGAAACAAACTTCACTTTGCAGTGGGGAAACAATCCCAAACCC
>NW_008677680.1:58501-73308 GCF_000695815.1 Acanthisitta chloris | reverse complement strand
TTGCCTGCCCAGTCCCTCCGTGACAAATTCCCTACAGAAATTCCCAGTTTCCCTGGGAAACAGCCATGGCCTGTGGCCCTGAGGGGAATAAGGGTTGGCAGAGCTGGAGAGGTCACTGTGTGCTGATAAACTCCACTGTGGCATGACCAGGAGGTGGGTACTTACTGATATAATGTTCTGTGCAAGGCAAAGATTCAAAGAGATTTCTATTTTTTAAATACACACACAAAAGGAAAATGAAGATAACAAAGTGTTCTCTGGGGTACAAGGCTGGTGAGGGACTGTCTGTGCTGTTGTTGTTACAAGGAAAGGATGGTCTGGGATGTGCTGCAGGTGTCCTTTGGAAAAATGAAACAAAATTAAGTTGAACTAGTTTTATGGCCTTGCAGCCATATGTAAGATAAATGCACATTGCTGGTCTGAACTGGGTCTGATCTTGTAGGTAAAGGCATCCAAACTTGGACTCTAGAGTGTGGACTGGTCAGGTAAGTTTAGCTTGTGGCTTATCCTTTTATTGTATGACTGCCAAATAGCTCCAGCTTCTGACCTGACTGACTCCATGGGCTGTGGGTATGGCTCTATGTTCAGACAAGACCTGTGTGTTCAGTAGTGACTGAACACTTGGGCACCAGAGCAGTTTGTCACATCCTTCCTGGGGCATACTTATGGCTAAAGCTGTGCTGCTTTCAGCCACTACTTAAGGCTTGAATTAGACAATTAAAAGCTTGACTTGTCTACAGATATCAGGCTGAGCTGCTACTGAATGCAGGGAAGCAGTCAAACTTCCTACTCCTGGGTACCTGTGTCCCAGACTGCATGAGGAAATCAGGAAGAGACTGTAACTTTGTGCAGGAAGCATTGCTTAATCCACCAGCAAAAAACCCAATTCTTTTAAGTGCTCTCCTGAAGTGGGGCTTATATCAAGTGTGAGCAAGGCCATCCCTTGCCTCTGCTCAGCTGTAGCCCACTGAAGAACTGGCTTGGACATGGCCAACAAGAATATTTGCCCTTCCTCTTACCCACTTCTTCCCTACAAGATAAAAAAATAGAGAATTTCCTGTGTCCTGGGAGGGAAGACTTTTCAAACTATGCTGTAAGAATCAGATCAACACAGCCCTCAGGTTTCCAGCCTTCAGGACAAATGTGCTCTGTACCATGGAGACCTAATGAACACAACAAATGACTCCAGTGCAGTAGCACGATGGAGCTTTGGCTGGCTTAGAGGCAAATCAAAGCCAGCAACGCCCGTGTTGATATTTATATCACAACTCTTGTACTCCCTCTCCCATTAGTCCATGAGATAAGACTTGGACAGATCTATGTTAGTGGTGTTAGGTTTCTACACAGTCAAGAATAAGAAAAAGTCCATGACTGTAAGGGGTTGGTGATAGGGGATTGGTGATGGGAAAATGTGGAATTTTAAAAGTCTATTTTTCTACCAACAGCAAAGAGGACAAACTTTGCCTCTTGACTCCATTATCATTCCCAGGAAGAACTGAATATTGGCACTCTCCCCCAGCTGCAATACCCAGTGAAAGGCATCTCCTGATTCCAGATCTATCCCAGGTGGTTGAGTAGTTGCAGAGACAGACCAGAAGGAAGATTCAGCTCTGTGCAGGACTTACTTCAGCAAAAACACACCTGAAGCAGCTTTTGGGCAGCCTGGTGCTGACACAGCCCTGAACTGCTGAGGAAGGGCAAACCTGCATTTGGAGCACAGGCCTGGGATTGAACAAACACTTGTTCAACTCCTGACTCGCCGAGTTCGATGCCTGAGCAGAAACTACAGCCATACACCACTTGGCTTTGGGAAGCTGGAGAGCAGGCAGAATAGGAGAGGTGGATTCAATGAAGCAGCACAGCTCCTGTGTGCGCAGGGGACTCGGCCAAGGGCTGTAACAGATGTGTTTTAACCCATGCCACTGAGCTATTTGGGATCTGTCTCCAATTGCTCCAGCACTCGTTCACGTGTCTTCCTGACGAAAGACCAACAATAACAATTAGTATCATATAAGGAGCAGCAGACTGCTGCCAGCATTAACACACTCTTGAGCACCAAGGGTTTCCATTCCACTTTTTCTCCCAGCTATGCACAAGGCAGAGGTCACTCAGCATTAATCAGCCTTGCTCTGGGCCAGCTCCTTCAGCGCATTCAGCTTGTGGAATTGCAGTCACCGCCTCTCCACGCTGTGATGGGTTCTCCTTACTCCACAACTTTGCCTCTTTCCTTCAGTTTGCCAAAAAAAATATGTTCACGGTTCATACAATGACAGAGGCTGAGTCTGGTCACACTGGTGAAGGCCTCCAGACCTGACAGAGGATGACAGTGGCCAGGCAGGACATGGTGGGTCTTGGCTGCAGACAGGAGCCTTGTGTCGTCATTCTGAGGTCTAACTGAATCCCCTTCTGTCCAATGGCAGTCCCCAATCTTCATCTCCTAGGAAGGGATTTCCACCTTTCCAACACCCCTGAAACAGTCACTCCCAGAGACTCTGGGCTGGTTCAGGATCACCCTGGGGAAACCCCATCCGAGCCAGCAAAGGGAATATAAATTCGAGGCTCCTTCTCAGCACATGAACACACTCCAAGGAAAGGCTCTGGAAGGAATCCTGATGACTTCCATATTATTTCCAGTAAATTTTGTGCTGATTCTTGGCACAAACACTGGAAATGAATAGGCTAGGTCAGGAATGTAAATAAAATGAAACACTGGGATTTAATCTAATCTATAATTATAGTATCTGTGGTGCAGGGAAGAGGTTGGTGTGTTTGCACTGCAGCTCCATTGAGGAGCTGGAGGGGGTTTTCATTTCCCTTTCCAAAATCTCCCTTTTTGGCTGAGGGATACTTGGTGTCTCCCTAAGTATATGAAAGAAACATGCTGGGCTGGCAAAG
Source organism: Acanthisitta chloris (assembly GCF_000695815.1). NCBI lineage: Eukaryota > Metazoa > Chordata > Aves > Passeriformes > Acanthisittidae > Acanthisitta > Acanthisitta chloris. The sequence continues at coordinate 70,413 of NW_008677680.1, read as the reverse complement.
CTGCTTTCCAGCAGCTGAGCAGGTACAGCTCCATGACAAGGCATCTCCAGGCACTCCCAGAGCGATGGGGTGAGGAGGTGAGATGAATGAGTTGGGATAAAGTCTCAGGGAAGCTGTGGGACGTATGAGGGAAGCTCCTGTCTCCTCAGTGAAGAGATCAGATAGGTTTGTAGGGTGCTCAGTCCACCAGGCTGAGTATGAGCTGAGACAAGCCAGAGCCCTTTCTCTTGACTAGTGTTTGGTGCATCACAAGTGCCTGTCACAACATGGTGCTCCCAAGCTCCCCAACCATCACTCTGAGTGGCATGAGCAGTCTGGGCTGGCTGGTCCATGCAAGACAAGCACTTAACAGACACACAGACATCTCTCCCTCTGCCTCCTCACCCCATGCCCTTCCAGATCCACCTGGGAGAAAGCTTGACAGACTCCTCTGGTCTAACTGTCCTCAGGGGAGAACAATCCCTTCTCCTGTGATGCATTTTGCAAGAATATAAGACTTTTGTTTCTTAAGAACTTAAAGCAAACTCAAGCCTTCATGGACCACCCCCAGTATTCCAGTATGTGTGCACACGAGTGCATTACCATGACTCCAGTGTGGATCCTCATGGATGAGCACCCATACAGACTGGCAGGAATGTCTACACGTGTACATGAGCCTATGGAGCACATGCATCTCTATTGACATGAACCACTTTCCCCCTGAAAACCCTCTGTGCAGGGACTGGCATCTCAACCCCAGCGTGGTACAGGCAAGAATTGACATGAACCACTTTCCCCCTGAAAACCCTCAGTGCAGGGACTGGCATCTCAACCCCAGTGTGGTACAGGCAAGGGGAAGAAAGGGGCTGACAGGCAACACATTTTCATCAGACTGAAATTGCAAAGGACAAGGAAATTAGTTCTCCTTTTGTTCGTTTATGTTTTGGAATTACAGAAGTCTCAAAAGCAAAGGAATCAATCAGACTTTGTTTATTTGTTTGCTTGTAGAGCATTTTTGGGGTTTGTTTTGCATACTCCAGCCCAGCTTTGATCTCAGGCTGGTAATACTCCAAATGAACAGCCCACAGCAGAGTGTAATTGCTGTAGGTATGACAGAAGAAAAGGGACAGGACGTACGACACATTCTACAGAATTCCATGATCTCACTGTCCCTTTGCTTGGTTTCTATGATACCCTCAGGCTTCTGCACAAGCAAATCATTTGTTTTTGAAGAGCTCTGATGCTGCAGACTGTGTGCTCACCTCACAGCCTAGAGGAAAGCACAGGGCCCTGTGAGTGGCTATAATCAGGATTATACCCAGCCCAGAGCCTTCCAAGATAGCTATTTTTCCACAGAAACAGGCAGAATAAATTCGATTAAAGAAACGACCCCGTGCCCGTGTTTGTGTTGTTCCGTCTGTGCGGGCACAGAACAGCGTTAGCCTCACATTTCACTGCTCTGGCTTTCTTCACACTGTGTTGCAACTGTGTGGACATCTGAGCAGAGGAATATTTAACGTGGGTGCCTGTCTATCTGAGAACACTCAGTAAACACGTGCTGGTTAGGTATCAGGTTGGAGCAAACGTGTTTGTGTTCACGCTGGATGCACAGTGCCCGTGGCAGTGAGTGCAAACAGGTGGAGCAGAGGATTATTGGTCCATGCTGGTGTGCTGGGGCAGGCAGCAGGAAACATAGAGGAGGGTGTGCTGTAGTGAGCCTACATGCATTTTTGTGGATGGCCAGGAGTGTAGGTCCATGCCCAGTGTGCTGGGGCAGGCAGCAGGAAACATCGAGGAGGGTGTGCTGTAGTGTGCCTACATGCATTTTTTTGGATGGCCAGGAGTGTGGGTCCATGCCCCAGAGGTACTAACATGAACATGTGTCCATCCATGGGTGCTTACATGTGCACAGCCCTGGGAACGGTGTGCCAAGCTCTGCTGAGCATTAGCTGCAGGATGGAGCCAACACTGTGTGTCACCCCAGGGCCTGTCCCCACAGAAGATGAGGTCCAAAGCTCCCTGGTGCCAGGGGACTGCTGCCTGCTGGCTGCCTGCTGCCATGGCTCCCCACAAAAAGCTACTGTCCCTCGCCCAGGGGCAGCCACAGAGCAGGAGCTGCCCATAGCCACCCACAGGCCACAGGGCATTGCCAACTCTGCTGACCCCCTCCATGGCAATGTGCCTCCCCACTGGGAAGCAGAAGCCTGGCTTTGACCACAGGGATGACAAAAGCCTGGACAAAGCCCTCTGCCTTCCACCCAAGGCTCTCCCAGCCCTTTGCAGACATCAGGAATTAGATCACAGAGCCCCTAAAGCAATGGGTGAGTGCAATTATCCCTGCCTGGCAGATCAGGAAGATGATTTGGCAGTCCAGGCTGCCCAAGAGCCAGACCTGCTGGCTCCCAGCTCCATGTGTTCACCGTGGCAGTGGCCTCCATCAAATCCAGCAGCTCTTTCCTCTCCCAGTGCCCCTGGCAGCTGGGAGCAGACCAGCTGAGAGCTCACAACCAGCTGGTTTTATGGGCGTCAGGTTATTAGCAAGCTCTGTGGTTGCTCCAGCCTCTCCCTGGCACCTTTACAGAGCAGCCCAGTTCCAAGAGATATTAATAATTATATTTATGCATTATATATATTTAACAAGAAAACATTTAAAACTATTAAATGGCAAGAGGTATCACTTGGAGCCTGCTCCTGGAGACAGCCCTGCTCCAGGGATGTGCAATAAAGGCTTTGGAGGCTGTCAACATACTTAACTGGGGGGTGGTGGAGTGGGAGGCAAAGGGAAAGTATTAATCAAGGTCTTAAAAAGTTCTCGCTGACAGACTATTTGCCAGCTCTTGCTTTAAATGCTTTTGTGGTCCCATAAAAAGTTTCATTACTCACTACAAAATGTGTTTTAATTATTACAGTCACTTTGACATTAAGCCCTGGGTGTTTCTCCCTTGCTTACTCTGTCTCTCCTCTGTCTATTTGCCTTGGTTTTTTTCGACTTTTTCCTCTCTTACTGGTCTGATTCCTGATATCCCCATGAAGACAGAAGATGCCCTGGCTAAGAAGCCAGGTTGGAAATCCCAGCCTCCTTCCAAACAATACTGAAGGAGAAGTTCAAATTCAGATCTTGACATTATCCCTTTGCCTTGAACACTAATTACCACACAGCATTCAAACAGAGAATCCAATCCCACAGGCTCAAAGAATCTCTCCAAGAGTAAAGTGAGTAAGAGCATCAACACAGGTATGGCCTGCCATCCCTGACGGAGTAGCTGGGTGGTGGGCAAGGGGATTTGGTGTCTCTGATCTGCTGTGTCCTACTAATAGAAACAGCAACTTATAGGAACACTTATTACACATTTTGACATCTGTTTTGGCCCACCAGGCACTTGGCAACTTGCTCCAATCTGACCACATCAGCTCAGTTCACTCCTAAGAGACAACCCTGTCTACCAGGCATGGACCTAGAAGCCCAGAATGCTGAAAATGGGAGTTCTTCTTGAGTCTCCCACTGGCTTCAAGTGCCTCCAGTGTTGTACTGGCAGACAATGGTTTTCCATTTCACTAGCTGAGTGTAACACCCAAAGCAACAGAAAGAGTCATCATTTGCCCAGTGTCTGGTATAACACAGTGCTGACCACAGAGGTCAATAGCTATTAAATAACAGCATTGGACACCCCTCCTTGCCCCCAGCACCTCCCCACATGCCTCTCCTTACTTGTACAGACCATCTGGTTCCAGGCACTTGAAAATGACTGAATAGAGGCTGGTGTCAGGGACATCTCCATGGCTCCTACCCGCTGCCACACAGGAGGTTGCAAGGCCAGAAAGCAAATCATCCGCAAAGCTCAAGGATTCTCCTGGAGAGCAAAGAGATGAGCAAGACCGAAACATCAATACAGGTGAAAAATTAGAGACCATTAAATTACAGACCATTTAAAAGACACTGTAGGAGCATCTCTATGCAGCACAGGCAATCAACAAACTCCAGCTGGCTGTGGGATTCCCCAGGTCTGTATGAAGAATGTCACCTATGGACAAAGCAAGTAGGAAACACACCTGAGCCATGAGTTGTAGCAGGGCCTCACTGCAGGAACCAAGGCCAGGGCTAAGTCACTGCTTGGACAGGGATGAGTGTGATCACAGTGTTTAGAGGGAACTCATGTGTGGACTCACTGCAGATACTGCAGGCAGGATCACCACTCAAGGATGGGCTCCAGGGACCCAGAAAAGCTGGAGCCTAGCTAAACAGGACTCTCCTCCCTGCACATTCAGCTCTTAAAGGGGGCATGGCCTTTTCCAAAATTCACCTGCCACAGCAAAATGTGTTTCTGCTATGTTACATTATCAGGAGAGAGACATTTTTAAAGCTTGGTTGGAACTGCTCTCAATGTGCTGGATTTTTCTTTTTAAATTCAATGACAGTCAGTAGCTTTGCATTCCCTTTCATGTGCACTCTGCCAGCTCCTGGAGCCCTGACTGGAGCTCCTTCAGCTGTGCTGAAGAACACTTGCTTCTTTACAAGCCTCCAAAGAAAAAAACACTAATTAAAAATACCTTTTCTTTTTGGTCTTCTGTTTTATAAAGCTTATTAAACACTTAGATCATGACCCAGTTGAAACCAAAAGCACTACATTTATTAAGCTTTTTGGGCATGACTATCCACTGCTGTGCAACCTGTCTGTGTGCCATGGACAGGCTGCCTATCAGTTAGAGCTCATGGCATTTAATTCCCATTTTACACCAGTGTAACTGAAAGTCCAAGGTACCATGGATTAAAAAATGACAGAGCAGCTGCCCTGGTTGTGCCCCACTCCCAGTGATGGGAATTGGAGAAAGAGCTGCTGCAGCTGATAGAGTTATGCTGGTACAAGCAAACCTGGGCCCAGATTGCTGTGCTGGGTACCTTGTGCATGTGGAAATGTCAAGACATCACAGCAGAGGGAGGAGGAGAATTTCCTTCTGAGCGCTTTGTTTTTCTAAAAGCAAAAGTGACTGAGGACTACCGAAATGAAGCACAAATCCAGGTTCTTGGTACAGAATGTAATGAACAACTCAGTGGTATATCCAGCCCAGAACATCCCACTGCGTAGCTGGATTCTCCAGGTAGAAGGAAAAATCCCCTCATCTCCAGTCCCCCAAACCGCATTTGCGTCTTGTCTCAAAATACACAACTCAGTAACAAATGTCCCCCTTGGCTAGAGAAAAGAGCAGCAATAAATTCTTTTCCTCCCTGAAGGATCCAAGCCTTAATTATTCATTTTAATGCTCCCAGCACGACTTGTTCTTTCCAAACTCTTTCAGGCAGCTCTGTCCCTAGTCTCTGTAGCTTAACCCAGGTCTCAGCCCCGGGTCCATACCAAATCCCAAGTCAACTCTACGGACAGGTTGGGTTGGCAGTGGTAAAATCACTGCTTGAAAGTCATGAGCGCTGCCTGGCCTTGAGCAAGTCCCTCAGCTCTGGGTTTATGGTTTAAACAAACAAACAAACCCCTGTTGCTCATTTCTAACTTTCATTTCCATGCCTTTTCCTATGATGCTGGGCTGGATTGGGGAACTCCCTGTCACCAGAAGTCATTGAGAACAGACACTGCTGTGACTTACAAACCCGATGAATCACGAGCACGTAACAAAGAAGCAGGAACAGGCTGTGTTGTTGAAGTAGAACAAGAGGTTTTAAGGCACTTCAGACCTCAAACAACCTCCCTTCTGACCAGGAAGAACCTTCATGGGGGGACAGATAATCCCATGGGTGCCTGCTGTGGGATCTCACATCTTCCTCCAGAGCACTCAGAGCTGGAAAGCAGCTGATGAGGGGTAGGAAAGAAAATAGCTGGGCAGAGAGAACATGATGAGAGCTGGGCAAGACCAAGGGGAGATTTGGACTGGCAGTCCCTAGGTAGGAGCATCAGCCAGGACTTCTGTGCCAGGGAGCACAAGAGATGGGATGGGCTGAGACAGGGAGTGCAGAGGGTGGAACCAGACTTGCAGGAGACTGGAAATGAGATGGAAAATGTCATGTGCAACCACTGAATCAAAGCATGTATTAAGGCCAGGTTGGACAGGGCTTTCAGCAACCTGGACTAGTGGAAGGTATCCCTGCCCATGGCAGGGGGCTGGAATTAGATCATCTGTAAGATTTCTTCCAACCCAATCATTCTATGATTAAAATGGCACAGCTAACTCTCTTTAAAGCACCCACTAACTTCTGGGCACTCATCTTCCATGGTCTTTCTGGGTAAAGTTTTGAGGGAACAAGCTGGCAGTGAGCACTGGCCTGACACACAGGGGCAGCTACCTCACATGATAGTCTGGTTTGCCATGGTTCAGACCTGCCTAGGCTGTGGAGTGCATTTCTGTCCCCTTGCACAGGAGGAAATGAAGCTCTCAGGGTCTGCCAAAACTGTCAATTTGGATTGAGCCAAAACCCTTGCAATAAAATCAACACAGCAAGAGGGTGTTTCATGTTCAATCCTGAGCCTCTGGGGAGCTCTCCTCTCTCATTGGCTCTGCAACAATCACACAAAAGCAAAGAGATTGTTATGAAAACATCAAAATAGACACTAACAAAGGTGCTGAAACCTCAGGCCCAAGGCTGGGAGTTTTTATGGACCCGTATAAGCAGCGGTGAGATAGCTTCTGGTGCCAGACTGCATGGACCATGGAGCAAAGACAGGTAAGGGATGCCCTGGGGATTGGTCAAGTACCTAGAGCTGTCAATCCGCAGCCAACACAGGGAGCTGATATCCTGAGCTCTCCCCTGGGTAAAGCAGAGCACACAGCAACTGCATTTGTTCATCTCATACAAGAGAAGTCAGAGACTGTTGAGTCCACAGTGCACTGAAAGCATCGAAATTTCCTAAGCCCTCCATAGGAGAAGAGAACAAATTATTCCCTGAATTTAGACTGGGACCTTGTTGATGGAATGGAACTAAGGCTTTTGCTGGTATAACGAGAAGATGATCATAGAATCATAAAATGATTTGGGTTGTAAGTGAATGTAAAGATTATCTCCTTTCAATCCTTTGCCATGAGTAGGGATACCTTCCACTAGATCAGGTTGCTGCAAGACCCATCCAACCTGGCTTTGAACACTTGGTCCACATAATGGACCATTAATTTTGGCCTACCAAGGAAAAGTGATCTTGGGATGATGTAGCAGTAGAAGACCAGTGGCCCAACTGCATGAGGCCATGTGAGAGCTCATTGCACAGTGTTGCTCACTTGTGCTTAGGACCAAGGCACAGGAAAAGCCAGAAAGAAGGCTTCACATGGGAAAGAACTAAAAGCCCAAATTTACCATGCAAGAAGAGACATAAAAAGGCCAAATAGAGACACACAACTGTGAATACATCAACAGGGCATGCACTCAGATGGAATAGTTAGGCTAATGGGCAGTAATGGCAAGAGGAAGTAAATTGGATATAAATAAACTGTCTACTCCTGCAAAGGGCAAATAACACAACTATCTTTTAAGAAAGAGTTTGATCACTTTATAAAAGGGATTATATGGATAAGGAGCTTGTGATGGAAAGCAAAGGGGCTTCTCTTTCCCATCTGGACTGGTGTTCTCGCATACCCTGCCAGCAAATATAAAGAAGGATTTCAGCCTCCCAAAGCAGCCCTGAAGCACAAACCTTCTAGATTGCCATAGTATCTTTGCTCGCGTTATTAAATTTCAGAAAGAATCCAAAGGTTCTCTGCACAGTAAATGATAGCTAAGTAGATCATCTCTGTGGAGTAGGAGATATTTTATTGACCAGACAGCCATCTGTGTCCTTCATTAATAGTAATAAATAATTGATGTCACACTAAATAAAGCAATAAGCTGTTACAGACATCAAGGACAAATGACCAGTTTCTCTGAGGATGCCTCACCTGTGTTCACTTCTTAGTAGTAGAAAATACCAAGCAGAGCTATACATCACTATGGTAAGTGTTGTGCATGGAGCATAGACTGCTACTGGCTGTACACAGATTACAGGTAACAGTGCTCAGCAGCAGGATGCTGACAGTCCTAACTGTACACCACATCCCTGCCAGACTCTCTTCCCCCTTGTTTCCATGCTCCTGCCTTCCCAGGACTGGTGTGCCCCAAACCATTCAAATCCCCAGGCAGCTTCTGAAAATCAATCTCTGCTCTGCTAATGACTGTTGGGAAGATGCATCTCTCTCCAAGTGGCATTTTCCTTCTCATTCCAGTTCAATCCCTTGCTACTGCCTTGCCCCATCCACACACACGGCTGTTGGAGTTTGGCAAATCTCCTCTTTTTGGATTTCTAAACATGCACTGATTCTGGTGGTGTGGCTCCCCTAGAACAGAGGAAAACAACAGCACACTTGGAGCTTGCAGGGGAGTCAGCCCCATTTTGTGAAGCTTTGCAACCTTCTCCAGGCCACACCAGGTCTGGCCACGGGTCAACTGACCAGTGACACTCTGGAGTAGCCACTTGGGAACTCAACTCCACGTCTGGTCTGGAGGAGGAGGAAGAGGACATCTTCAACACAGCAAGGCTGAGCTGGCAATCTACTCTTGAGCGAGCACAGTGCTCATGGCAGGAGGCTCAGACAGGCAGGAACGGGGACTGAGGAATGAAAATGGATGGGAGCAGGCTCAGACCGCTCACTCACAGCATCCAACAGCCTCAGTCTGCCTCAGTCCTTCCACTGCGCCCCGTGCCAGCGCCCAGCAGTTGCGGCCTGCAGGCTGGATGAATCACCTATCAACCATCCCACTGAAGACAACACGAGTTACAGCATTGAGTTCAACCAGACTAAACAAGAGAGTGAGGCCAGGAGCCTCCAGGAGGTTTGAGGAGCAAAAGGAAGCTCTGGGACCCTCACAGGCATTCCCACACCTTCAGCCCATGTCCCTGTGCCAAGAGCAGCACAGAGAAAACCCAGGCACTCAAACCAAAGTGGAAATTAAGATGAGAGGAGACCTCCCTGCTGCCATTCACCTTCAGGATTCCTAGAAAGAGCACAAAGGGGAAAGTAGGAAGGCACCAATGTCTCTGTCTTGACAGCTTCTTTACTGGGCTGGATGAAACCAACCTTGCAATGTTACCAGGCACTTTCTTCTGATTGTGGTTTTCTCTCCCTGTCTTTCTCCCTTTTCCTTTTTTTTCAACCTGTTTTCAATTTACTCTTGTGGCATCTCTGACTGTGACCTCATTCTGGTACTTAAGGGAAAGAAAGAAAAAAAGAGAGAGAGAGAGAGAGTGTCCTTTAAAAAAAGAAATGAAAGAAATCATATTTTATTTAGTTTGGTTGGTTTTGAAGCTTTAGCAGAAGAAAGATTAACCTTTTCTGCCTAACTTAATGAAAACAAGGAGAAAGGCTGTATGGATAAATAAATATCTGTGTGGGTATGGAGCAGGCACGATCGTGTTACAGCCCCGGTGGAGCTGTAATGGGGAACAGGCGCGTTCCTGCGCAGCGGCTCCCAATTCCCGATCCATTTTCAAGGAAAGAAAAACAGAGTAGAATGTCAGAGGCCCAAGTGGGCATAAATGAGGGAGCCCAGGGAAGGCAGATGGGGCCCAACGAGGACCTCCATCCCCAGCAGTGACCTCCGGAGCAATGCCAGTGAAGCAGATGGAAAAAGAGACCTTACTCCACATTCTCTTGCCAGGTTTTGGTTCCTGAAATGAGGAAACAAATGGCATTCTCAGCCCTCCAAGTTTGCCACCTTTTGGGGGTCCTTGTCTCTCCCTTCTCTCCCTCCAGGGCTCTGCCTCCAAGGAGGAACGGTTCAGAGGAGGGTTCTGAGCAGAAGGCTTGGCTTGGGTTTTTGGATGAGTCGATGGGGAGCACGTTTGCAGGGTGGTTCCTTCACAATGAGGTTGTACCTGGGTTTGGTGTGCTTTGGATCTGACACTCAGTGGGGGAAGACAGTGAAAGGTGGTTGGTTTGTCTTGGAGATGATGGCCTGATTTAAATTAGTGTAACATAACTTCAGGCGATGGAACTGTTCCGATTTACATCAGCAGATGGTCTGTCTCGCTGCCTAGATCATTAAAAGCAAACCATCCCTACTGATCCTGGTGGAATGATGTCAAAACCTCCTTCCCTACGTGGCTTGCCAGATTATAAAAGAAATAAAAAGGCCCAGTTATTACTAAAATATCTTCTGCCCACATTCTGGGAGCATCCATGCATGTCAGCCTCTTATGTTAGATGGGAGCCTAAGCCCCCACACCAAAACCTGTAACCTCAGAAATAATTTCTCTGTCATGACTTTTCTCAAAGACACATCCATTGGGAATCCCTCTGGCTGGATATAGGTTGTCTAGGCTGAGGCAGAAAAGGCAGTGATTACACTGTGTACTTTGGGCATGACTGTGCTTCACCTGCCAACTTATTCAAAGGTGAAAAATCACAGTTCTCTGAATGACTTCACCTTGCCTAAGTTATGAATTTTGGGAGAGCTTGTTTCCTATGTCTGTGTGCTACTAGACACATTAATAATTATGAAGAACTCTCCTCTGGGGTTCTCAGTTCCTCTGCTGATGGAAGAGTGCATTTGTAGATGGCTGAGTTTAAGGAGCAAGGCTTTAACTGAGCTAAGAGAAAAAGTTGCATTCCAGTGCCACAGAAGGCCCTCAAATGCCTTTGCTGGTGCTTTCCAGGGCTAGAACTTGCATGGAGTGACCATGTGGAATAGAAGGATGGGCTGTCTTGCACTGTTGTTCTCAAGAGCAGTCAGTCAAGCAGAATGGTCTTAATTTGGATGAGCTGCAATGTTCTAAACACGATGCACAAGGTTAATCACGAGTGTATTCTTCTTTCAGGGTCATCAATAGGACTCACTGCTCCTTCACCTGAGCTCTCCACAGACTGCTTATCACAGGTCTTTCACAGTCAATATCTATGACCTCAGAAAAAATGCTTCAACTCATGTGAAAACGCATCCCCAAAGCAGTGTGTTCCTGGAGGAGAGTGAGAATTAAAGCATTTCATTCTGTGCTTTGAGCCCTCCAGTATTTCTCAAGGTTCACTGGGTTGCTAAGGGTCAACCACAGCCAGACACAAGCTGACTCTGCTATGCTTGGAGACATTCAGGCATGAGCCAGTTCCAATCTCAAAGCCACGTATTCACATTAGCATGGTGGAGAGTCCAAGTGAATTTATCTATTCCCTTGGAGTTTGCTTTGGGCTCTGCAGCATGTTAAAGTAGTTACTTGATTTCAAGGCAAAGTGGGAACCCATTTGTTCTGGGATTTGTGCAGACCCAAAGCAAAGACATGAGGTTTGTCCTTAGATACTTCTTGTCTGGCAGAAGATTTTGTCCATCACCACAGAGTGAGTTCTCACTCTCATCACCACAGATCTAGTTCTCACCCTCATTCTTGCTTTCCTTTCATTTTTAGCTTTTTTTTTTTTAAATTAGAGATTTCTAAACAATGGACCAGTGGTCCAGACCACTTGGTGGTCCCAAAGGTCTGTAGTCAGCAGTCTGTAGCATATACAGGGACTCCATGGAGACTTAAGTTCACCAGGAATCCCACCAGCCCTGCTACAGCCCCAGAGCCACTCTTCTACAGCACAAACTGTTGTGTGAGATGCTTCAGAGATGGCAACAAAACTGTATTGTAACCTCAATGTCCTTAAATGCATGAGGGCAATCTTGCAGTTCCTAGGGGAATGAGCTACAGTCCAAAAATGACTCCCAAATTTTGGATGCAAAGATGGCACCAAGAACCTGAGCTCCACCAGTCCAGAGCACAGGGAGCTTCCATCTTCTGCTGGGATTAAGACAACTAAATCTGAAGGGATGCAGTTTTGCTGAAAGACATGTCCGAGGACAAATCCTGGGAAGCTTCCTAAAGAAAGGTCAGTGCCTTACCTTTATTTTCAGCTCTTTATGACCAAATGCTCCAGCAGTTTAATGCCCCACAGCACCCAGCTGGCTGATGTGCACTCACTGGAGACCAAGCCTT
>NW_008677680.1:49328-58488 GCF_000695815.1 Acanthisitta chloris | reverse complement strand
CAGGAAGGGAGAGAACACTCAGTATGCAATTAATTGCTAAAAACAATTATCGCAGGTAATTTGGCAAATTAGATTCATGTAAACCTATCCTGAAAAGCCATCAGTTGGTCTGTGCTTCATTTCTCCTTGCACTTATTGGGAAAGTAGAATTTTGGGACTTCTATATTGCCACTCTTGCCTGACTCTTTTTTCCAGTCCCTTCTTACACTTCTTGGCTCAGTGCAGGAAAGTGGACTAGACCACTGTCTGTAATGTAGGCAGTTTAAAGAAAATATTCTTTAAATATTTAAAATAATTAGATATTTTTGTTCCCATTTATTCTAAAGAGAGGGAATATGCATAGATGCTGATGAATTAGTGATAAGACTTTGGACCAGTATACTCTGAAGCACTCAGTTCACCTGACTGCAGCCAAATCTGCAGGCTGTTAGCCAACAAAGACTTGAAAAATTGGTCCTGATGGAGGAACCTGCATGGAAGCAGATCTCTTATTTGGCCCTACTATGTAGTTTTGGACACTTGAGAATGGAGGGGCAAATCCTCAATTCATAAAATCTCCTGTAGTTCCCTTGAAGTCTATGGAACAATAACAATTTACACTAGTTGAGTTTCTGCATCCTGGCTGTGAGCTAGTTGGAACAACTATACCATAATGATTATTACAGATATTTCAGATCACTCCTCTAAGACAGATTGGAGAATATCACTGCATAAGAAAATAGAGTTGGTTTGCTATGATTTCCAGAGAATTACTGACCCGTATCTTGCAAACATTTACACATGTTTAGCTTTACTCATGTGAGTTGTTCCATTACACTCATGTGCCAGATAAACTAATGTACATGCTTGCAGGACTGAGGTTAAAACTCATACAAACACAGAGAGTTCTAAATAATTTTGTAGATATCTTCAGTTACCTCGAATTCAGATGAGAAATCTGTCATTTGGCTGTGTCTCTCCAGAACTCTCCATTTACCCAAGCAGGTACCACAAGAGAAGCGATCTGTCATTTGGCTGTGTCTCTCCAGAGCTCTCCATTTACCCAAGCAGGTACCAAAAGAGAAGCCAAATGTGATATCAAGATAAAACTAAGAAAGTAAGTAGTTCTCTGACCCAACTCAGAAACTAGAAAAGAACCACTTGGTGAGGACTAACATATGCAACAGTTGACATGAGTTCTTGAACAAGGAATTACTTGAATTGCTAGAGTACATTCACAACAGCTTTCTTAACACAGCTCATGAATCATTCACTTGCTGATTTCCCCATACTGAAGGTAACATTTGTTCTTCAGTGTTTTGATTCATTAGAAGACATAAGAAGAGAAGAAGAGGAGAAAGAGTTGGGAATCTCTTGGCCATGAAGAGTCTATCCAGCATCCATCATAACCTACCATGGTAGGGGTTGGACTCTATGATTTTTGAGGTCTTTTCCAACCCAATTGATTCTATGATTCTATGATCTCAGCAATCATTCCACATTTTCCACTAAGACTACAAGGTGAGACAGGATCTCCTGCCCCACTGCACAATCCTGCTGCTCACAAGGGCAGAATAGAATCTCTAGTTTATTAAATTAACCTGATGTTGTTTCCTTGAGGACCAAACTCATGTCAACAGGTGTCTGACGTGCAGAGATTTCAATGCACTCCACGAAGGCCATTAATACCTCTGACAATGTGGCAACGTTTACGTCCTTCAGCCAAGATGTGAGCTCCATTGTGACACAACCTTGTGCCACAGAGGGCTGCAGTGCTGGGAGAGGCAACAGGGCAAGGAGCAGGGATGCAAAGAAAGGAAAGTACTTTTGCAAGGTAGCAGGCAAAAAGCAAATTTGAGGCTATAACCCAGAGTGCCAATCTAGCTCTCTCATCAATTATAGCTGACTTTCATCTCTAAAGGACTATTAACCCTTTCTTACAAGTTTACAAACTCCAGGCACTAAGGACACCTGCCATAAGCACACAGCAGGACACCGGCATGGGTAGAATGCCTTCTGCTCTGAGTTTTAAGTCATGTTTCCCAGAAACCATCACAAATCAATCCTGGGAGCCATAAGAAAGAGGTGATGTTAGAAGCCAGGACAGCTCTGATGGACAATGTGACCTGGGAAGACATCTCACCAAAGGCACTCTGTGGTGGGAACAGTTGTTTGACTCCTAGATGCCCTTGGCAAAGCAAGATATCTGGGCATGCTTCCCATCCCCAGGATCACCGATCGCTCTAGAATGGTTAGCTGGAGATGTGTCATCACCAGCAACATCTGACCACTCAGATGACAAAAGACAGATTCCCTGCATGAGCAGAGCAGGATTAAGCCAAGTGGTAAATGGATTCCAGGGCTGTTCCAGGATCTGTGCTGCTGAGGGAAGCCAGTGCCAGGTAGCCAATCTGGAGCTCATACAGTGAGGTTATCACTTCCCTCTTTTCTTCAAATCCATAAATAGACCCCAAACATTGCTTGGGCCATGTTAGAGAGATAAGATGAGTCTCTCCCATCCCTTGCAAAGCCTGAAATAGAAGCCCCACTACTCCCTATCCTAAGCATCAAGCATAGGATGTTGACATTTAGCAGTAGAGAAAATTACCCAAACAATGAACCCCCTCAGGTCTCTCTTCTCCCCTCCCTTTTCTGGTCCCCTGGAAAATGTTCATAAAGTGTTGTGGAAAAAAAACCCAACAATCCAAACCCCAGTAACCCAAACCCAACCTTCCTAAAGCTGTGGAAATCACATGTAGAGGAGAGTGAGTCAGGCTCTCTTAACTATGCAAGGGTCACTGGGCCTGGAGACAAGGATGATTCACCAAGGCAGCAAGAAGTAGAAGGTAGAAGAGACCAAAAAGTGAGTGTGGAAATAAAGTCATATCAAAGAGGAGGAGGAAATAAGAAATGAAATGTTCTGTGTTGCATGCACCTTGCTCTTTATCAAACATCACTCAACTGGAACTGACTCAGGGTGACTCACTTGATAGCAATGAGATTATTCCCCCTTTGTCCAGAGTTTCCTTATGAGAAGAGGCAAAGAGTCTGTAAGACCTCAAACCATCCCCATTCCCTACTCCTGTCTCTCTTCATTCCCTGCCTGAGATGCTCATTGTAGCCTCATCTCCCTGTTGCCTCTGCTTCCACTGCTCCTTTCCCACACCCATTCCCTTTAAATTCAGCAGCATTATGGGACTCTGTTTTCCCTATAAAAGATGCCTTCAAGGAGATGAGAAAAGCAGGGCCTGTTTAGGAGCACAGCATGCCATGGGGAGGCCTTCCTGGATGCCACTGGCACAGAAAGTACATTGTCACAAGAGATGGAGAGGAGAATGGGGCTCAGGTGCCTGAGGTGAATTCTGCCTGCCAGAATGTTCTCCTGCTATTCCTTCATTCATCCTTCCTCTTCAGCTGTCTCCCCTCCCTCCTTTTATCTAATAACCATAAAAATTCAAACACAAAATACTTGCCCTGAAAAAAATCCTTAACACAAATTTCAAAAATCCTCCCTCTGCACTTCACAATGAGAGCTGTAAAACTTTTTTCTGCTTGGAAAATTCTCCTGGTCAGTTTTTCCTACTGTTTAATCCCTGCTTTGAGTTACACAGAATGAGTAAACACATTTTATAAGGTTCTAATTCATACCTAACCCATACAGTTTATAGCTTAACATAGTAAAATACACAGAGAGAGAGAGAGAGAGAGACAGAGAGAGACAGAGAGAGACAGAGAGAGAGAGACATGCACTTTTTATACACACACAGACATATATATACACACACCCCTACTCACATACATGGATAAACCAGCCTTGGTCCCACTCCTGGAACCTCCCAGCAGCAGGTCTATTGCTCCAGCATGTGCTGTGCCATGAAAAGCAGCTTGGGGTGCTTAAGTCTGAGTTAGCTGACCTGGGGTGTAGTTTCCACCCCAGATTCCTTCAACCTCCTTTTAATAAATAATTAGTCTTATTAAGGGAGCAGTAGGATCCATCCCTGCATCCTTGGAGGACTAAGGAATGCCACCATGTGGTATCTCAGGAACAATTTTTGCCTGCTTTCTGCCCAGCAAGTACCTGGAGTGAAGACCTGTGGCAGGGAGCAGCTGAGGTTGGGCTGGAGGACCTGCAGGAGCTTGGATACCATGTGAACATGGCCACGTGCCAGGCAAGGATCACAGAATTACAGAATCACAAACATTGGAAAAGACCTCCAAGATCCTCAAGTCCAACCCTTGACCAATCACCACCTTGTCAACTAGACCAGTTATTAAGTGCCATGGCCAGTGTTTTTTTTGAACACTTCCATCTGTTTCTTGAACACGATGCATCTGTGTGAAAGACAGCTCTGCTGGCAGTGGTTAGGGAAGGCCTGAGGGTGGGCACTCAGTCAGGACATGGCCTATGGTGTGAACATCACCCATTCTTGCTCTGGAAAGAGGCAGGCAGCCCCAGCACCTAAAGGCTCAGACAAAAGCCATTGCTCATGGGAGCAGTTTGAAGTCACTTCCAGCCACCCAAAATATGAGATGTGGGCTTCAGGCTCCATAATGGTATTTTCATTTTCCTCCTCCTCCAAGAAAATAAACTGAGTGTTTATTTCCTGAATGCTCTGGTTTGAGAAAGGGCAAAACTTTCCTGCGGAATGCAGGTGGCTGGAAAGGGAAGGCAGAGGCAAATATTTGCCGAATTTTTCAATGAGCTCTTATTCCATTTTTCTTATTAATATTTATTTAGACATAATATGAGAGAAACCTGCTCAGACCACAGCAATGTGGGAGATTTCATTGCTATTCTCCTCATGCCAGCTACTGGCAGGGAGGGAGCGAGGGGAGAAGGAAAAACAGAGAGTGTCAGGGGGTTCACAGGCAATTTGGAACAAGTCACAGGTTTTCATCTGGGCTTAGCAGAAGATGGGATGCCTGGAGGAAGTCAATGCATCTATGGATACGTGATGGGCAAAGAGGTTGGACAGCTTGGCCTTCCATGCTGATATTCAAGGCACAGGTGTAGCTTTGAGAGAGAAAATTACCTCATTATACAGCCCTCTTTGTTTGTTTTATCCTTGTAAAGAAAGGAATCACTAATGACACGAAGACCAGGAGAATAAACTGCAACCCCATGTTTAGCAAACTGTGTGAGATGAACCTGATGTATTTCTCCAATGAGACAGTCCATTCTTTAGACATGAGAACTGTGGCACAATCTAATTTATCTGGGGATCCAGAGGCACCATGATGTGACATGGATAATTATTAGGTAAGCTGGAAAAGATGGGAATTAGCAGGAGAATTATACAGCAGGCAAGGGACTGAGTTTGGATAGATGAAAACAGGCTATGCTGAAAAGAGAGTGATGGGAAGAACTGAGTTATCACTAGCAGAGCTCCTCAATGATCAGCCAGATCAATCTGATTTCTCATTGGAAATACAGCAGTGATTTTAGCACCCATGTAGTGGTGCATTCTTAGTGCACAGGAGATTGGAGGATCAGTCACAAGAAATGAAAATAACTTGAGGCTTATAACAAAGAAATGGAACGAATTTAAATATTTAAAAATGCAAATTAGCTTATAGATGGACATTAAAAATAGTAGGAAGCTCTGCAGACAGAAACAGAGGAGGAGGAGAAATGCCTGAATGCACTAGTCGGTCACAGCACAAGCACATGCTGGTGTTGGATGAGAGCTGAAGAAGCTCTTAGATCTGCTTAGAAATGGTCTTTCAGCTGAAATAAGGAAGAATCAAACCCTTTGATAGCAAAAAGCTGAACGTAGTGGTCTACTATCTGCTTCACCACAGCATCACAGAGACTCTTCCAGTCCCAGCTCTTCCAAGTGGAGCCAACTGCAGGGCCAGGGCATGGCTGCTCAGGGCTTGAGCTAGATGAATTTTGGAAACATCCAGGGGTTCCTCCATAGTAAGTGTATAGATCATCACTGCTTGGGAGCTGGAATCCCACCGGACTGTGGTGTCCAGGAAGAAAGACCTGGATGCATTTTTCAGGGTTATAAGCCCCAGCACCACTGGGCCCCCAGAGAGACAGCTAGGAGCGTGTCCCCTGTTGCCCTCCACTGAATTGCTGGAGAATGTCACACTGCTGTGTCATGTCTAGGGACAGCACATCCCAAAAGCATCTCCTCTTTCAGCTGGGGTAATAGTCTGTGCTCTGGGAACAGAGCAGCTGAACTCGAGCTCTGTTTTTGCTCTGGCTGTGTCTCGTGTAGCAACAGCTGGGGGACATAGGTTTGCTCAAACCACAGCCAGACGATTGGAAATAAAAACTAAATTCATATATTAATTAACATCTGGTTACTCGTCTAATTACATGATACAATGTGCATGAGCTTTTTGTTCCCTTCATATTTTATGCATTGAATGAAAACTAAACAAATGTTGCAAAAGCGACACTGCAGAAAGCAAAAAAACAAACACTCCCTGAGTCTGTACTTGTACAACTTACTGACACATCAGTTCAATTAACATGTAAAGGAGGACATAACTAAACCATGATGATGAAGATGGTGACACTGAACTGGAATTAATATCCAGCCTGCTCCAACCTGGCCATTTTTCATTCCCTTTGCATGTATTCTTTCAAAAAAGAATTTGTTAAACTGAGCAGTTCAGGGCCTGAGTGAGCAAATCATTACTTACCCATTTTCAAAATCCACTTTTAATGAAAACAAACCCTAAAAGAACAGCTGTGAAGCACCATCCCAAAGGAAAGGAGCTGATGCCACCCTGCCTGCACAAGCCATGGAACAGCAGCTGGTGCTTCCTGCCATGCTTTGGGGACCAAAATAAAAGAGGAGAGGGAAGGCAAATTAAGTAAGAAGTCATAACTCAGATAGTCTGGTGACACATCATCCCATGCATGTGGCCATCCCTCTGTAGCTGGCAGGGATGGTTGACACGATGGCTGGTGGCCACCAAGGAGGTGGTGGGGACAGTGTGTATCTGCACAAGGATGTGGGTGGGCAGGGAAAGGAACAGCTGAAGGCTTGGCTTGGCACTTGATTCCAGCTGAGAGCTGGTGTTTTGGGACAGAGGCATTGAGAAGGGAGGCAAAGAGAGCAGAACCTGTCCTCCTGCTCCATGAGCCAGGGAAAATAAATGCCCAGTGCATTCTGTTCCACTGAGAAACCCAAACAGGCTCTGATGTAGCTTCTCCTGAGTCCTCTCAAGATGTTTCAGCCCCTCACAGCTCCTGCATTGAACCACACCATATACCCACCCCTCCTGAAGGGAAACAACCATGTCTCATAGACTCTTTTACCATAGACACCATCAAGGAAGCACAAATGAAAGATGGATGTGGACTGAGCTTCAGAAATGAAGACTGCAAAACGCCTTCCCAAAATTCCACATTTCCATCCATGTAGTCTCAACTACTCTGATCAAAATCACAGCCAACACAACTCACCAGCACATCTCCTGTAGGGCCACATGGACATCAGTACATCCCACAGGATAAGGGCCCATTACCCTGGCCAGTGGTCACCAAACTGGGCTGGAAAGTTCAGGCAAAGAACAATGATCAAGACAACTCTTATCTCCAGGGTTGCATGCTTCAATGCTACCTTCCCTAAATGGGAATCTCAAGAGTTCCCTGTTCCAAAAATGATCAAGACAACTCTTATCTCCAGGGCTGCATGCTTCAATGCTACCTTCCCCAAATGGGAATCTCAAGACTTCCCTGTTCCAGAGATGGCTTCTAAGAAAAAAACCCACAAGACATGAAATACTGATGGAATAACACCTCAGAGCAAGAAACCAGACCTTCATCTACTGGGGCATCCCACTTTAATCACTCAAATTCTTGACACCATCTAGCACCAAGTGGGGCTTACATCTCACACCCTAAATTGGGACACTTGGTAGTAAAAGCTTGTCCTTATTTGTGTCTGCTCTGTGGTTCTTCAAGACAGCTTCAGTCTTCAGGGCTTCTTACCCTCTGATCCATCACCAGCATCAGGAAATGTGCCAGGAGGAAGGAACAGAAAGAAACACAGAGGAGACAACTGTCATGTGAAATTCCAGCATGAATGGCGCAATGGTTGCATGTCAGGGGGCTTGGGAAGGGGTGGTGGGAGCTGGCAGGGTGGGCAGTTGCTCAAAGGAAACCACAGAGGACTGACCAAGCACTTGAAAGATTCCACACATACCTCCCCGATATGTGGCGGTTACAAAATCCCTGCCCGGATAGGGTGGCGACATGCCCTTGGGAAGGAAAAAAAAGGGGAAAAGGGAAAAACAAAACCCCAAACAACCATTCATGGGGCAGACAGAGGGCTGCAAGTCCTCTGCTTTCACGAGACACCGCAGGCATCAAGACATTGTTGCCTTGGAATTTGGGCTATGCTTGCGGTCCGTGAGGCGACTCCGAAGCCTTTGGTCACATTAAGCAACATTACATGATAATGCTGCAGCACTTTCAGGCTGAGGGAGAAGGAAAACAAAACAGATGACTCTGGATGGAAAGGCATTGCTGTAAACCTGGGAGGGAGAAGAACATTCCTTCAGATACTCTTTTTGGCTGGTTGTGTCCTCCCCTCCCACCTCCCACCTCTCTCTCCCTTTCCCCCCTCCTCCTTTTGGAGAATTGGTGACAGCAAGTTCTTTTTACTAATATTTCCATCTTAAATAGAAAGGAAGAGTGTGAAAGGCCATGCAGAGTGGTGGCAGCTAGACAGTGGAATCTGCAACTGGAGGGTGGAGTTGGAGCACTGGAGAGGTGCCGGTTATTTATAGGGTATGAGAGAACACAAAAAATGTCTGGCCCCTTTAAGGCCCCTTAATCCAAACAACCAATGGAAAGAAAAAAAAAAAAAGGAAAAAAAGAGAAAAAAAAAAAAAAAAAAAAAAAGGGAAGGAAAAATACTGAGGAGAAAAAGCATCTCTGCACCAGACTGTAAAGTGTGAAGGAAGATCAGGCAATGGCCTGGCACTGTCCTGCCCCATCCCTGTATCCATGGCAGGGCAGCATCCCGCTGGAGCAGTGGGACCGGCATCGGGGCGAGGAGCCCTGTGCTCCCCAGGCAGCCCCAGGACACAGCTGCCTCGAGGGTGGGACGTGGCAGCTGTTTAATCCATGAGACAGCAGTACTGGACGCGGAGATGAACAGCGCGATCAAGAGATACCAAAAGGGAGAAGCTGAGAATGTCGGGAATACAGTCT
>NW_008677680.1:45007-49255 GCF_000695815.1 Acanthisitta chloris | reverse complement strand
ACCTTTGCACTCCGGTCCAAGAAGTTCTGTGAGATATGGCCTTTCACTGTCTTCACTTGTTTTGGGATCCATAAACTGCAGGATCATCCTTAAGGCCTTCTCGTATCCAGGTATTTCAGTGCAGATGTGGATGTTCTGGGAAAGCTGCTGGTTGGATCCTCATCATGGCTGGTCTAAGCAGGGTTATTGGGCTCTAGGCCTGGAAGACCACCACATCCGGCCCTTTTCTAGGATTTCTGATAGATTTTAGACCAGTTGAGTAATGTCTTTCCTCTACAAGATGTCTTTCCTGAAAAGGAGTGAGAGGGACCTCAGTGCAAAAAGGTGCCAAGCAAACCGCAGCAGTTTTGTGCTCCAAGTAAAACTCCTTTTTTTTCATTCCAAAAGAAATGCATGAGGTTATACCTATTTTTTCTAAGCAGGCATAAGAGAATTGTGAAGAGGTCCTGGAGGACACTCAGCACTTGGGTGATTTAGTGTACAACAAAGTGGATAAGTCATCAGCTTCGAAGAATATACACCTGGAACTTGGGAAACTGAAGAAAGACAATTCTGTGGACAGAAAGGGGTCAGTAAAGAGATTCAAAAGCTCGAGCAGATGACAGTGACACAAAATCCTCAGGTCTTTTCACAAGCCCTGTTCTTATTCCCTAGGATCGTGTTGAACCCATGAGTCTCCACTAATAGGTTTCATTCTCCTCTGCCAGTATCAAATAACAAATGTCAGATCTCATATGGGAATCACTAACAACATAAAAATGAGATTTATATGGAAAGATGAAGTTCAAAAGAACAGTTACAAAACCCAGAAAGGTTTTGTTTGTACCCAAGCACACACAAATAAAATCAAAGTCAAAACAGTGCTGCTCAGGATTGCAATCACCATCACCCATGACCTTCTCCCACCATCACTGCGATTTTGAATGCTGGACATTGGCTACAAATTAATTTGTTGAAACTGAGGAAAATGTTTCCCTGATGTGTAAATAAGAAAAGGCAAAACATGCATTAGGTAATTCCAAAATTTCCTTTGACTGCATGCTAATACTCCCTTTAGCTCCAAGAGCTCCAGAGCTCTAGAACTGCTCCTGACCTTCCAACCTTGTGAGAAGGATGACATAATGTCAAAGTCCTCAACTGCTAGCGGGTGACGCTGGTTGAGTTTTTCTAGTGACCACAGAAATGCCTAAAGCATTGCAGATCCGGAACAAATGGAGGCATGGAGAGGTGAAAAGATTTGGTCATGGTGGGGCCTGGACATTACAGCTCTTCTGATGTCGGCGCCCCAGGGAGGCTGGACCGGCATCAAGCAGAGCAGTGAGGAAGAAGAGGGCTGAGCCTCTTCCTGCTTGTCACAACGCGATTCCAGGAAACTCAGACCTCAGCTCTCCTCCTGCTCTGGACTTCAGCCACTGGCTCATCCTGCTTGAGGAATCTGTCAGCACACCTCAGCCCTCGAAAACCGGGGCTTGAGCCAAGGCCCTCAAAAGGGAGCAAAGGAAGGATGGGAGACGGACTCCGAAAGCATCTTTCCGCCCTAAAGGTGAGCTCTTTGGAAGAGGCTGCAGTCCCACTCTCTCCACCTGGGGACAGCCTGCCAGTGGTGTTTGATATGTGGAGTGAATGAAAATGTTACCCCCACACAATGTTGTTCCAACACCTTTCAGCACCAACTTGCTTTTTCCTTTATCTCTTTTTTGTTTTAAACACAGAGTCTCAGGAAAGCAACTCAGCAGACCAAGCTGCAGAGCAGAGACAGAATAGAATTGTCTTTTTTTTTGGCTTCCAATGCAAGAATGCAAAGCATTGTCTCTCTGGGAGGAGAATTAAGTATGGGCAAGTGTTTTGGCAAAAAAAGCCACAAAGGAGAATGGAAGGCAAGGATGAGGCGGGGGAAGAGGAAGGGAGGGAGAGCTAGGGGTCAGATGGATGGTTTCGTCTTTTATAAATCTTGGATGGGGAAGAGGCACACAGATGGCTTAGTGTTTTAAAATGATTCTAATAAATCAACTCCATAATCATAATCAAAATGCCCTTGTCTCTCTTTTCCCTCCTTCTTCCATGGATCACAGCTGAGCAACGAGGCTGGAGCACGAGTCTGGTGAGGGAATGACAAGTACTTGAGGTGGAACCCGACGGCAGCGAGGCGTGCGAGGGAGTGTGCAAACCCGTGTGCACGTGTGAGCACAGACGGGCGTGGGAGCCTTCACAAGCACTTGCCATGTCACTTGTGAGTGAACAAACGACATGAACGGGGTAAGGAACAAGCACAGGGTGCTTTGCAGCAGGCAAGGGTGGGTACATCCCTGCAGGAGCCTGGACCATTTCGAAGGAAGAATGTGCCCATATGTGCAAGAAGAAGGTCTGAGTGTGAGAGCGAGTCTGCAGCTATCTGCAAAGAGAGGAGCTTCCCTGCTGGTGGGGAAGGAGTGGGAAAAGGCAGGGTCTCGTCTCCCAGGCGGGAGCAGACGTGCCGGGGAGGAATGCTGCGTCTCTGTTCCAGCGCTCCGTCTTGGCTGCAAGGAAGGCGCAGCCTCTCCTCCTCCAGCAAGAGCCACTGGGCCTGGTCCACGGGGGGAGCAGAGGCTCTTGCTGTTCGGGTTTTCCATTTGGAGCTCCACGTGGCACGAAATCCCATTGGTTTCCTTGCCAGAGGGAGCCAGGTGGAGAGAACAATAAAAAGCAGAAGGCGCGGGGTGGGGCGGGATGGTCCAGAGCGGATGCAGAGGATGGAATTAATCAGCTGTCCGGGAGGAATATTAGAGCTCTTCGGCTTGCCGTCAACGCCTTCTCCTCCTTCCCAAAGACAGACACAATGAGAGACCAAGGAACATTTCCTATTGTTACAAGGGATTTGTCCACAAGGTCCAGCCCCATGTGGAAGTCATTACCGGCTGGGAGTGGTAGGTATCCGCACAGAACATGCAGCTAGATGGGATGGGGGAGGGCAACGGGGGAAAAGTTGAGCGACCAGAGACGATGTGTCCCTCTCTAATTGATTTAAGCATCTCGAGGGAGATGGTCACCACAGCAGCCTGGCTCCAAGTTCATGGGCTGCAGTATGAAGTGTTTTGCTTAGTGTCACTCCTTGGACTGAGCCAAAGTCCTGAGTGTTCCTGAGAGAAGTCATCAAGGTCAGCTCAGTGCCAACAGGAATGGACCAGGAATTTCACTGCTGCTACCGAAGAAGGAAGGGAGGGACAGTTACATCAAGGTTTTCTTTTCCATTCTCTGACTTTCCCTAGACAGAAAACCACAGTGGCTGCAGCAGCAGCTGTTCAAAGCATAAGGTGAAGAGCTGACCACTGCCCACCTGCACATCCTCCCACTCCAGCAGAACTTGGCCTTCAGGATCCTCCATGGAAGAACACAATTATTTGTGGGTGAGAGCCCAGGACTGAGTGATCAGAGAGAGGCACGTCTGAGCTCAGTTGTTTCATGTTAAATTGTATTGAAGTCAGCAGCATCTCCAAAAGTGGTGATGTCAATGTCCCCAGGACAGCCAGAGGAAAGGGGCACCTCAGAAATCCATGGGAAATCAACATTCCAACTCATTTGCTGCCTCTTCTCAGTTTCCCTGCTCCTAACCGGTTGGACATTGAATAGGATTGAGTTGAACAGATGTTGCTGTAAGTAAAACACAGTCCTGACCTCCCCAGGTCCCCCAAGTTCATTCATGACTTCCCCAGCCATGAAGGAGCAGATAGAAAAAAAGTGAGTCAGCACACTGGGGCAAAAAATGATTCTATGGAGCCTACTTGGTCCATTTGGTCTGACAGAAACCATGAGAAGAGAAGTCAAAATGTTGGGGTCCAGGGGCATCTCAAGACCACCTGGGAGAACAGAGCTGTTATGGGAAGTATGCCCAGTGGACATGTGTGGCTGTGTGGTGGCTAATGCCACCCACCACTGCTGGCATCTTCCATGCAGAGCTGTTTCTCCCAGGGATCTCAAGTCACAAGGTGAACAAGCAGTCTTTAGGCTCCCAAAGACCAGGAGGAACAAGGACTCTCAGCCACCCTAACATGCTGTAGGACATCTAGAACAACTGCCCCCACAAAAGCCTCTTTGGCACCACAGATAAAGCAGATTTCTCCAACCTTCTGCCCTTGCTGCATGGCCCTCCTGCCCCAGCACATCACATCTCTTGCCTCCACTAGGGTCACTGCACACAGAAGACCTCATAAAACTGAGTGGTCATACAATGCTGTGCTACTCTTTTTTAAAAAGTAAACCAAAATAAAATAA
>NW_008677680.1:24134-44981 GCF_000695815.1 Acanthisitta chloris | reverse complement strand
GGAAGTTTGAGATGCTCAGCTCATTTATCTCCAAGGAATTTCACCTCAATTGAGCAGGATGTCCTTCCCCACAGGCCTACTTTCAGTTGTGTTCTTTAACCAGCATGAACACTGCAGCTTTTTCTTGTAAAAGGTGTGAACATTCTCCTCTATTTATGTCCTACAAGAACTTATTTTTACTAGCGTTTATGCATCATAACACATTGCCCTCATCCTGCAAAGTCTCAACATGGGCACAGCTTTGCATATGCCTGAGATCTCCCTGGTTTCAATGAGCTTTTCATGGGCAGCTTGCTGAAGAGGTTGAAGCTGTACTTATGTTTTATGGATCTGGAAAAATTATTACATAGCAATAGGGTTCAAACAGGAGTCCCCAGCTTCATCAAATGTTTGACTCGCTTGGTACACGCAGTCTAAAATGGAAACAGAGGATGGGAAACATAATAAAATGCAATAAAAATGTCTTTAAACATTTCAGGTTATTGAAAAAAATCTCTCTTTGTAAGTTCCCTAACTTCTGGAATCATGACCATGTATTCTCACAAAGTTAGGCTTAGAAGTAGCTCATATTTAATTTAAATTTGCATTGTTTCAATTATAACTACAAAATACACATGACATATACATGTATAAAATACATTATTATGCTGTAAAACATATATTTACATTATTGAAATGAAATTTAAAATTGAAATCATACTGAAACTAAATGTATTTGTTTGCCATATGTATTTGGAGGACACGCTATCCTCGTCCTATAATACCAAAGAATATAAAAATAAAGGTCAGTATTGAAGTCATGGAGCTCTTTTTCGTCCTATAATACCAAAGAATATAAAACTGAAGCTCAGTATTGAAGTCATGGAGCTCTTTTCTCTTACAACTTTCTTTTTCTCTTTTTAAACAGCACCTAGATTTTCAGGCAGGTGTTTTAACATGATGGACAAGCTCTCCTCTGTGGTACTGAAGATGACACGAGTAGGGTGTGGATCTGTCCTGACCAGAGAGAGAAGTTTATTGTCCATCTGTCTGATCAGGCTGTGATGCCACGAGGGCTCAGCAGGATGAAACGACAGCAGTGCTGCCTCACTGGCACTGTCACTACCTCTGAGGACAGTGAAGAAGCCATGGCCACTATGGGGAAGGCAGACACGGAGTCCCCACTGTCACCAGCCTACGCCGTGGTGGCCTCCCAGGGCTCCTCTGGAGCAGCCCCCTCACAGCACCACCTCTCTCCCACCTCCCTCCCCGCTCACCCCCCACTCTGAGCTCTCCTTCCCCTTGCCTCTCTCTCTCTTTCACTCTCCCACCACAGCTGGTTAAAATTACGCTGGAATTTTGTTTTTCTGTCAAGTGAATTTGGACCTGGTAAATCCCTCCCAGCCATTCCAGTGGCCTCCCAACGAACATCCAGGCTGCATGTAATACACATGATTTAAGAAAGGTGCTGCTGGAGCTATTGCTGAGCACGTTCATGTTCCAGGGTTGGGGGCAGCCAAGAGGGGCTCCTGAGGCTTGCAGACACCTGGCAAGGGATGCTGGGGTGTCCACATGAGGAATGGGTGGGAGAAGGAGGAGAGGTTTGAAGGCATGGCATGTCAGCTGGAGCTGCTCACCTTGCAAAGATGATGGGGAAAAAAAAAGGTAATAAAAGACAGCAAAACAAAACCAAACCACCCCAGGCTTGGAGAAATCCCAGTCCTTTTGTCTTGAGAGGCCACAGGAGCAAACACAAAAACCTTCTGGTGAGGGAAGCCAACGGGGAGCTGTGGTACGGGAGGAGAAGGACATGTTCTTGGCTGACCCAGGGAAGGGCTTGCAACAACATATTACAATAAATCAAGGCTACGAGCGTGTACCTGCACACATTCTCACACTTGGCACATGGTGGGAGGCTCCCAGTTCATGTCTGAGAGGCTGCCAGCTATCAGTGGTGTTTGCCTCTGGGCTGTGCTCTGCCTTGAGCTGGCAGAGCACAGCTCAGGGCTGTTCTCAGTGCCTAGGGCAAGGGGTGGTGGGACCTGGGTAGAGATGTGTCCACGTCCAAGCCTGAGATCTTCCCCAGATCTGCAGCTTTGGTGGACAACGCAAAGGGGCCAAAATAGGTGCCCCACCTGCAGTGAAAGGCTTAGGTCACCCCCATGGAAGTCCAGGATCTCCCATGAGACTAAGCTGCAGTTATGAACAGAACTGGTTAGGAATATTATGCCAAAACCAGTTGTCCAGCAAAAAAGTCCTTCTGCTGAAACCAAGAACACCCAACCCAAAATTTCTTTGACCTGCACATCTGTTTCTAGATGCACAGGTTTAGAAACAGATGTACAGATCAAAGAAATTTTGGGTGGGGGGGAAACAAAGTGAGTCAATCCCTCTGATAGCATTGAAACTGCCCCATTATGACATTTTTGGAAAGGAACAATGCAATTCTAGCTTTCAAAGTGACTTTTTTATAGACAATCACTGATGGTTAAAATATTAAGTTTTTTAAAGGTCAGGAAAAGAAAATACTTTTCACTTTTGTACAACAAAGCCTCTAAACTAGCCCTAAGTGGGTTTTATGAGTGGGCAAGGATGGGAGGTAGGGGCTGGAAAGGGCAGATTTTATTTAATGGAATATTTCAACTCATTTTAGAAGGACAGAAGGGGAACTGTTCCTTTTGGTCAGAATTAAATACATGCATGTTGTGCATATATACACACATGTATATATCCACACACACCTCTTTTCCCATCAGACTGAATATCCAGTACCTCTCCAGGTTTAATTAACACCTGCTTGTGCTTGTCATGTAGACACAATCCCTGTCTTGGACAACTCCTGATCCCAAAAGAGCAAACCAAAGCATGAATTAGAATCAAAGGGGCAAAGCAACACTTAAACTCCCCCAATGGCTCAGCAGCAAACCTGCATCCAGAATCCAAGGAGCTCTGGGTATCACTCACTGCATTATGCACTTGGCCAAGTGCGTGGAGGAAAAGCTATTTATAAGGTGATGACTGAACAGCCAAAGAGTAGTCTACATGGGCTGGGTTGGATGTGAGTATGAAAGAGAGGAGAGAGATTGGGTGTACGTGTGCGTGCCCATAGGCACGTCCATGCCCACCTCCAGGATGGGGCCAGCAACCACCTCTGAAATCACCCAGAAGAGGTGAAAAGACAAGAAATAAAATCAAAGACTGAACCCAGTACTCGTTCGTATTCCTTTTCCCCTCCCCCCAAACACTGCAATAAAAATGGTAAATTAACTTTAAGGCATTTTTTTTCCTCTTAGTCTTCTGTAAGCTTCAGATGATATGAGAAGCTTTTATATATAATGTAGATTTATGGCTTTTTTTTTTTTTTGCTTTTCAGTGAAATGCTGGGTTATAAAAGAAAAGAAAGTCATGTTTTGGTCATAAACAAAAGGCACGCAAACCGAAAATCATTTCGCTATTAATTTTGCCAACCTGATGCCTGCATTTTTATATGTATATAAATAAATACTCACACACACAACAAAGATATAGAGCTAAACCCCATGCTTATACATCATGTTTATACACTATATCCATGTGTACTTATAGAGAATTCACTTACTGACTCTTTTTGGTACTTGACAACATGCCAGTAAAAAGCCAAAATGTCAGTAAACACAGTGGATGTCGTCACTGTTTTCCCTCTTCAGGTTGGTTTCCCTGGTGTACAAAGGTCAGCTCCAGCTCCAGCATAAATTATTGCTGCCTATTTGACTCATAATAACACATCCAAATAATAACCAACACATGCTGGATGCTTTATGGATGAATAATTCCTACCCCAAAGAACTGGCAATTTAAACAGTTTAGATGTAGCAAAATGGGGAGAAAAGCCTCATTGCCCAGGTTGTGTGGCAAAGGGCAGAATAAATCCTGTGTCCAAGGAAAGTTTCCAGGACTGAACTAGCTCTGCCAATACCTCCACACCTGCCTCTTCATGGACCTGTGGTGGAAGAAATGCTCAGGGCAGGCTCATAGTGGTCAAACATCCTCTAAAACCCAGCAAACCTTTGGATGCTTCAACTTGGTGTGGAGCTGTGGTGATTTGGGCCAGCCAAGCGGGTGTTGGGCAGTGAGTGCACGGATGGATGGGACCTGCCTTCCCTTTATAGGATGGGATCAGGCTGTCCCCAATCCCTGTCCTGCTCTGCTTGAACCTGTGGCTGAGACCCCACCAGCCTGTGTGAAGCCCCAACATCTCCCCTGCACGTGACGAGCATGAGCACAAACCCAGGCCGTTCGTATGAGCACATCCTCTGCCTTTGCTGGCTCCATCCCTGACATGTAAATAATGACATACCATTTCCACGGCTTTCCAGCCTATTACGCTGCTCTTTGGACCTTGCCTCCCATCAGAACAGAAAACCTGCGTCCCTGCGTGACCCTCCTGGCGCAGCCAAAGCAAACCAACGTGCTATATTTGTTTTTCAAGCCCGGGCCAGGAACGATTCCCGTAAGGCTCAGCCTGGCTTAATGGAGCTGTGTCTGTGCTCTGCCTCTAAGCCTACACTTGGCCACAAGGCCAGAGCTGCTTTTGTGCTGGCTCGGGTAGGATGCAGCGGTGTTTGCTGAAGGTAACAAAGTGAGAAGCAGCAGCAGAAAGCAATGGTGGGGTAAGGGAGGAGGAAGAAAGAAAGGGAGACAAGGGAAAATAAAGAGGAGGGGCAGACAGAGGGTTCTCCCAACCTTCCTAACATACTGCGGCTGTTCTGAGACAAGTTTGGCTGGACAGAGGGTTTCCAGCAAGAAGCATGGTGAGAGGATAACCAGGGCTACACGAGCCATCACCAGGACCTCCTTGCCACCCATGTCATGCCACCATGCTCACTCCCTGGGCCTCTACACCCTCCAGCCTCTTGCTTGACAACAACAGCTCAGATGTTTTTCTTAGAGGCAAGACACTGCAGTTGTCCAGGGGCAGGCTGTGCTGCTCAGGGTGCCATGAGGAGTAGTTTGGTACTGGAGGGGCTGGTAGCATGGCTCATAGTCCTGCTGCTTCTCCTCTCTCTTGCACAACAGCCCTTGGCTCCCTGGTGCAAATGGGGCTGGTCCCAGACCTGTCACCAGTTGCCAAGGTGCTGTCACAGCAAAGAAGAATGTGGTGTGCACAGCAACCATGGCAGGGCCCTCTGCCCTTCCCCACTGGCCCTTTCCCCAGTGGTCACACTCCTGAGTCCTGGCTACCTGACTTTCCTCCTCCCAAAGGAGCATCCTCAGCACTGGAGGCAGCATGAAAGATGCAGAAATCACGTCTGGGTCCTTCACCATCATGCACTTACCAACCAACCAGTCATTTGTTTCATTCACTCCAAAGAGTAATGACATAAATCTTATCCTAAGACAGACACATGAAATCCTGAGCTTATTTCCATCATAATTAATCCCTGCTGTCTGTGTCTTGTGAAGCCTCTTTCCACCCACATGGGTACCTGCCTTATTGCAGTACAGTGAGTCCTGGATACCACCAGAGCACCACATGCAGAGCCCCACATACAGACTTTTCTGATAGCAGGGCATAGAGGGATTTATTTTTCCAGGATTTCCTCACTGGGGATGCTCAGCAGAGGAGCAAGCAGGTTTGTCCAATCAATGATGTTTGCAGCCAGTCAAATGAACAGCAACAGCCTCAGGAAGCAATAAGATGCTAATTAGAGAGGTTCATGGCAAGTCCTGCTAATTGCATCAGTGCAGTGCAACTGTCCCATACACTCATGCCCATGAAGATACCTGGACACTGTTCCCTGCAGCCTGGTATGTCCAGACCCTGCACAGCAAAGGCTGAGGCTGTGGAGTCTCCCTCACTGGAGATATTCCAGAACCATCTGGACGCAATCCTCTGCCATGTGCTCTAGGATGACACTGCTTGAGCCCAGAGGTTGGACTAGATGACCCACGGTGGTCTCTTCCAACCTGACCCATTCTGTGATTCTGTGATTCTGTAAAAGAGTTAAACTGGGCTCAGCACACAAAACCTGAGTAGTTCCAATGCTGCCAGATGGGAAAGGCTTTGAGGAGGAGGAGGAAAGCATGGCTGTTAGACCCAGATCTCCTGCTTAGTGCTGAAACATGTCCAGTGCAAAGCAGGAGAAAGGAGAGATTGAATCTGAAAAGTTTGGCTTAAGAGCCAGAGCAGGAGCTGAGTTTGCTCAAAGCTTGGATGTATTAAAACTGAGAAAAGATTCAAATCCTTAGGAAGAGAAGGGCCATGAAGTTTGGACCCAGAACTAAACATCTACTGAGTTTGTACTGTTTGAATTTCAGGTTTTCTGTTGGGACTCATACTCTGAGGAAGCACCCATTGCTGCTGGCAAGGGGGATCCCAGGGGCACCTGAACCCTCTGCACCCAGACTGCAGCCCTCCTGAAATCAGCCACTTCAATATGCAGGGGAAGCAGATGAGCTTCATGTCCAGGACATGGAAGAATAATCAAATGCCCTTGCCCCATGGCCAGCATTACTCTGCATTCTGCAAACAAGCAACCTCTGAGCCTGAGAATGAGATACATCTTCCTCTGAAAGTCCTCAAAACCAGCAAACAAGTTACCCAGAAAACCACCAAAGAATCATGTCTGGGAGGCCAGTACACCCAGGCTCCTGCACTCAGGCAGGAGGGGAGATGAGCACTCCAAGACCATCTCTTGCCCACAGGGATCCTGCATCCCTGGGCAGCGCAGGCAGGGGGGAAAGAGGCAGCTGAACTTTTTGCGGTGAACATAAAACGTTTCTACTAAACCAGAAGCTCTGCCCAGAGGGCATCATACAACTCAGCAGTGCATAAGGAGCCCCTCGCCCCCAGGGAGCCTGTGTCAGGTCAGCCTGGGCACGTGGGATCACAAGTCACTATTTGTGCTGGGCTGGTAATTAAGAGCATTGAGTCGAATTCCTGACCATGGCCACAGCCACCCGTGGGCAGCAGCTCCAAGGGAGCCACGGTGCCCACAGCAGCATCTCAGAAATGCCACCTCTGACCAAGACCTCTCCGCTGACCTCCACCAGTGCCCAGTGAGTGTGTGGGCATCTCCCACAGCCTCACCATAAACACAGGGCATCGGTCCCCAGCTGGGATGTTCTGGCACCTTTCCCCAGCATGGCAATTGATGAGCTAAAATTATGTCCCTGCCACCTACACCCTCACTGGTCTTGCTGCAGGGACAGGGCATGGCTGAGGAGGAGAGGTGGGGGCTGCAGAGCACAGCCTGGGCACGATGTCAGAGATGCTGCTCTGGCTTGGAGAGCCTGGATGGGCAGAAACACAGGCAGAGCTGCAACTCCACCTCAGCCCTGCCTGTTTCTGCCTACCTGCCTTGGAATGGAGACAGAGATGAAGGGAGGCAGAGAGCGAGGGAGGAGGTGATGTCCCTTGGGATGCCCAGTGGGCACCTGGCTGTCCTGCCCACAAGGCAAGGCAGGACAGGGAAAATCAAGGCAAGGAGCAGGCAGAGAATGGCAGGGCTGGGGCTGCCTGAGAGCAGAGCGACCCAGACGGGGCCCCCTCAGCTTCCCAGCCAAGGCAGGACAGAGCAGCCCAGCTGCTCGGGCTTGGCTTCTCCTTGCTTGGCAGCTGGGGGAGAGAGCCAAGCGCAGGGAGAGATGGGGAGAGTGTGTGCACGGGGGGCTGCAAAAGTCCTCCCTCCCCACCTTCCCTAGGCTTGGGGGAAAAAATAAAAAAGGAGTAAGGAATTAGTAATTAGAAGGTGAAATCAGGACATAAAAGAAGCAGCAAATCGTCTCAAAGGGTGCTTTTTTTCTTTTTAAAGGTTTCACCAAGATTTTTGCTTTTCCCCAGGGTGTCCTTTGCAAATCAGGCCTCACTGCAAAGGCTATTGGATATGACTCTGACGTCAGCAGGGAAAAGGTCCCCAGACTCTCATTAGAAAGGGGAAGAAAAAAATAAAAAAAAATCTATCCTTTTTTTTTTTTTCCCCCTGACCAGTTTAACCTTTTCAGAACAATAAACAGGCTGGTTACAGGACGAAACCAAACAAGCGAAAGGGCTGTGAGCTCTGCAAGGCAGCAGATGAGGGAAGATGTGTGGTGGGCAAATGCCAAGGGCTTGAGCTGGCACTGTGGCCAGGCTCTGTGCTCTCCATCCTGGCCAGCTCAGCACCCAGGGGCTCAGCTTGCAGGGGCCCCCAGGCAGCAGCATGATGCCCACGCATGGGGTTGTTTTTAACCCTCAGCTAGTCTGGGAACTGAACATTTTACCACCTGAGCCAGTGTGTTGGCATCAGAACGGGATCCTGTGATGCTGCAGGGTACAGGGGTAACTGTCTCAGATGAAGAGCAGGAGCAGCCAGCAGTACCCAAAGGCAGTGATGGGTTTTGTTTCTGGCCCCTCACAAACCAGTGAGCAAGGCCAAATGCTACTCTACCTTGCTCCAACATGCAGTGCCAAACTGATTTACTGTACCCTCATCTTGCTGAAGGGAGGCGATGGGTGAAGTGCCACAGCAGCTCTCCAAATGCCCCTTGCAGACCTCCCACCCATTCTGGAGGATGCTTGGATGTCAAGTTTCATATGATCATTGCACACAAGTCCCAGACAAGAGTAGTGTAAGATTACCAGCAACCCTTTATGCTGGAAAAGGAGCAGATCCTCATTGAAAAAAAAAAAAAGGAAAAAAAAAAAAAAAAAACAAACCACACCAAAAACCAAAAAAAATCATTCAGAGCCCTTGATTGCCAATTTGGGGAACAATAGAGGTGTGAACGAGGCCCTGAGGGACCAAGGCTCAGAGAAATGACCCAGCCATAGAGTTTGTGCTCAAGTCTCTGGAAAATAAGATATTTAAGTTGTAAGATGGTGAAGGGTCACACCTTAAAGAATACCATGGTGTTTTGGGCCCGAGTTTCCCAGTCTGGAATGGGCAGGTCCTGGCGAGCAGATCTGGCAGTGCTGCTCATGAGAACTGGGCTGCTGCCCTTCCGTAGGAAACACTGGACAAATAGCTTCGAGGGGGGAAACAGACGCCACAAGTGGCAGATCCAGCTGATGGAGGAGGGAGGACCAAAGAGCTGGAAGCTTCTCTAGCTTTCCCACTCCATCAGCAGACCACGCAGGACCCTGCTACTCCCCACCCCTCCTGCAGCTTGTTCTGCTGGGGATGCTGCAAGGTCTCCTCTCCTCTTTCTAGGTGCCCTTCTGCCCCAAGCAGCCCCTTCCTTTGGCCCTGCACCATTTCCCATGCTGCCCATGGAATGAGAAGACAACTCTTCACCTGGCACAGCGGGACCCTGCTCTAAACCTTGCCTTGCAGATTTAAAGCCACAGTACTCCATCCCACATGCTCTCCCATCCCACTCAAGACCTTTCTCCGAGACCTCCATCACATTATAGGGATGCTCAACACTTCTCCCTGATGCCTATGCCAGAACCACGCCACTGCTGGATACCAGTTGTCCCAGTTCAGCTGTACTGGCGAGAGAAAAGGACAGGAGCTTTGGCCAGATCTCCACCCAGCCATGTCCCTCCAGGGTGGAGAGGGAGGAAGCACAGAGGCCGCTCGCTCCCAGCAGCCTGGCCCCAGGCTTGGCTTGCCTGCACAGGGGCGGGTGCACAGACAGGGCTCTTCCCTCTCCCTTTTCCTTTCCATCTTGTACTTTGCTGTCCAGGGCAGCAGACGTGGAGCCCATCAGCCCAGACAGCTGAGATTGCTTTCCCATCGCTTCCTCATCATTAGCATCATCGTGTCTGTCCTGTGGCACTGCCACCTATGCTCAGGCTGAAGCCTCAGCCCTTCCCTGAGGTTTGACAGGGGCATGCTGGGCTGGACAAGTCTAGGGACTTTTCTGGAACAGACAGATGATAATCCCTGTCCAACATGACTAACACCTTTATAGGGTGGGTCCTGGATACTGCCACTGAACACAGGGGGAGGTGGAGCTCATCAGCAGATAGGGAAAGCAGTGCTGTTATTTTTGGGATTAGATTGTAATCTCCTCAATTGCCTGTTCCTGCCACACTCCGTCCTGCCCTGGCCATGGCTCAGGACCTGCTCAAACCCTATGGGTTTGTCACAGGGCATCAAAAGGTGCTGAACCTTGTCAAAGGAGAGGGGGCAGAAAACAACTGGGGATTTCCAGCTCCTGTCACTTGGCAGATCTGCACCCTGCACCTTTGCAGACATTCGTTCCAGCTTCCCCTAGGCTCTGTTCTCCCCTTTCACTTCCCACTCTGGCTAAGCCCCCAGCCCAGCAAGGCCAGCCTGACTGAGGCATCACCTTGATTTTACCCCAACGAGGCTCACAGGGGGGATGCTCACCCGTCAGTGCCGAAAGCAGCTTTGTGCTGCACGGGATAATCCTGGGGGGGTGGTGATAAAGATCTCCTCATCCCCATGGAAATCGAGCCATGTTCCTCACATACCTCCACTAATTCAATTTTACACTGTGTGAATAGACCTGCCAAGCCTTTATTATTCTTTCTTCTTGAGAAGTTCAGAGCAGAGGGGTCCGGCGGGCACAGGGGAGGGTGGGGGGCACAAGGGAGGGGTGGGCTCCCTGCTGCCTCTCCTGAACTTGATCTCTGCAAAAAGTGGTCATGCTTGGTCCTCTTCAGGCATGGTTCATTACTTTTCCTTGAAAACATGGGGCTGAGGATGGAGGAGAAGAGAAGTCTGAGGCAAATTTGCAATTGGTTGGAAATACCTAGGGCAGGAGGCAGTGGATTTTGGACTTAGGTGAGTGCAATGACAAAAGCCCCTGGAGAACATCCTCTGCAGTTCTGCTAACATAGCTTAGCCTAGCATGGACCACAGCTTGTCTCACCCTTTGTCTCCATTTCTGAGATTCCACAGTTGGGACTCTCAGTTCCTCCACACCTCCCTGGAGTCCTCTCCATTGTCCCCCCAGCACACCTTGGTCCAGCCCTGCACTGACCACAGCCTTACCAGTGTTTATCAAGGGTCACACATCAGCGTCACATCATAGAATCACAAACTGGTTTGAGTTGGAAGGGTCCTTCAAGATCATTTAGTTCCACTCCTCTGCCATGGGAAGGGACATCTCCCACTAGAACAGGTTGCTCATGGCCCCATTCAACCCGGCCTTGAGCATTTCCAGAGATGGAGCAGCCACAGGGAAGAATTTCTTCCCAATATCTAATCTAAACTTCCCCCTCAGTGGGGACACTCCAAGCTTTGGCATGCACCACAGCTGTGAGTGCTGGCTCTGTGGCAGGGGCCAGGATCAGTAGGCAATGCCTGGGAGTAAAAATATGGTGCAAAACATCCTTATGATGTTCTATAGCTTCTTGGTTTTGCATCTGCAATAGCAGATGTTTCTGCACCTGCAACAGCATCTGAAACTAAACGGCTCTGTAAAACCCAACGGACCATGTGACATCTGACACAGCACAGGGACTCAGTGCAAGAAATCCAAAAAGGTGCTTTGACATAGGGATCATTTTTAAAGTCCATACAAGCCTCATTCAGAAGATACACATAGGGAAAGTACCAGCTCAGAGCCCCTTGGTCTGCAAGGAGATTTCCTGGGTGGGCAAATAATTCTACATGCATTTTCACAATTCTGCTGGAGACCTAGGTCTGGGTCAGCACCCAGGGTTGACACTGGAAAGTAGATGAGACATGGCCTGTTGAGCCACCAGACTGGAAATCTCAGCCTCTAATTGCAGCTGGGGTTTGGGTTGGAAGGGTCATTAAAGCTCAACCTGTTCCAATCCCCCTGCCATGGGCAGGAACACCTTCCATAGACCAGGTTGCTCAGAGCCCTATCCATCCTGGCCTTGAACACTTCCAAGGATGGGGAGTCCACAGTTCATTAGCTATAAACACCCAGAAAAGATGGATTTCAGAATTGTTTGCAGGATCAAAAAAAAAACCATACATGAAAAAGACTGATAATGTCTAACATGCATAAAAAAAGCTAAATTTAATTATTTTCCATATTACTGAAGCTTTGATGTATTTCATACCTCCAAACAGCCTACACTAAGTAGTTGTAATATCTACAGCCTCTCCTGGCTACTTGAAATGCAAATTAACAATGTGTTCAAGTCTGATTTCACTTTCACATTCAATAACTCAGGCTTTTTCCCTTCTCCCTGCCCTTTTTTTTCTAATTTTGCTGCGAGATTACCCACTAGTTTTCTTTTAAACCTTAAATTACTCTTATGCATTCTCTACATTAGTTCCACACTGAAGCTATTTGTTTGGGATTAGTTATACTTACCTAACTCGAGGGGTGCAGGGAGGATTACTGGGAGTTTGCAGAGGGCTCTGGTGGTGGAAAGCACTATCTAAATGCTAAGTGTAATGAAGTCAGATGAGCTATTTACTGACCCCAGTGGGTAATATCCCCCCCTCCAAATTGGATGCGGAAATTGAAAGAGCAGAATCCTTTTCTTGGAGAGACAAATAGTGACAGAAGGCCAAGTCAAGGTCCACAAATAAAAGAAATCCTAAAACATCACTTAAGGTCATAAAAGGGCTGGGTTTATTGCTGATATGAATAAGCACTGGGTGAGCAGCAGGACCCAGAGCATGGGCAGGGAGGCTGCAGGAGTGCAGGAGGCAAATCCACACCTTGTGGGATCTTCCCTCCAGCCTTTCCCCATCATCCATTACACAAACCAAACACCCAAACAACTCATCTGGCAACAACTTTCAGCCTGGCTCTCAAACAGAGAGACAGACTGAGCTCCTGTTCTTTACAAAGACGAGTTTTACTGATGCAACATGACCTTTTGCTGGGCCATGGTATCGATCGTTTCATCTTGCAGCAACTCATCAAGGTCCCAGGAGAGATCAGAGCCTTGTTGGGAGAGATCTTATATGCATACATATGAGCAGACAACTCCTGCTTCAGGGAGCAGGACTCAATGATCCTTATGGGTTCCTTCCAACTCAAGATATTCTGTGAAATACAGTCACCATCATAGTCCCACATTGGGTCTGTATAGATACAGATGGTAAAAAACCACCAAATCAACCCATGTCTTCAATAAATTCACCATGACACTATTTATCAAGGTGGGAGGGTTAAAAGGAACATGGCCCCTTCCCCAGCACCTAGAGCTGAATCCCAGCCAGGAGAATCCAGATGGAGATGGAAGAACGAAGGAGAGAGGTAGGGGGATGAGAAGAAAAGTGCCTGTCTGTGCACATGGAAGCTTTGGGAGAAAGCTTTGAGAGAACATGATGAGGGGATGGGGACAGTGCAAAGATCTTTGTTGAGGAGCCTGTTGTATCAGTGATTACATTGAAAGTGTTGGGAAGCAACTCAGAGCCATTCAAGAGGTCAACATCAAAGGACAAAAGTGATGGACCAGTACTTTAGGGTTGAATGATGAAGCTTTCAGCAACCTGATCTAGTTGAAGATGTCTCTGCTCACTGCAGGGGAATGGGCCTAGATGGTCTTTAAAGGTTCCTTCCAACCCAAACTATTCTATGATCCTAATACAGGCTCTGGGGTGGGATTCTTTTCCCAGAAAAAAAAGACAGTACAAAGTCCTAGCTCTCCTGTTCCCATGTCCTCAGCTCCTGGCATAGGCAGATGGCAAACAGGCACCAGAACTCTGCCAGTGAGACAGGCACCAGGATGTGTGGGTATGATTGTGTGCAAGGAGACAGGCAAAATGGGCAGAGGTGTCACACCTCTCCAATGAGTCATCAGACCACGAGGAGGGTAGGGGGATGGTGTTTGAGGTTAGCTGGTGGCTAACAGAGGACTGTGTGTCCAAAAGCTGCTTCTTTTTTCCCTGTTTCTTTCTCCAGGTATATTACTTGGCCTAACAAGAGCCATTACCTCCCCTAACATACCACATCTCACTGAGTATTTCTCCAAAGTGGAGTTCATCAGCAAAAAAGAGATCACAAACACCAAGAGTGCATCTTCACAGATGCAGCCTCCACCCTATGGCTGGACACTGCCACCAGGATGGCAATCCCTTGTCCACAACCAGTGGAAGAAGAGGAGACAGCATCCTCCACCCTCCACACTTCACCCACTGGGAACCAACACATCTATATTGTCCTTTTCTCCAGCCATAATTATACCATGAATTTGACCTTAGGTTTTGCAATAGTCTGGGGTGACGAACATGGCATTCTTGACATAGCTAATGTTTGTGTAAAAAACAAATGAAAAAGGAAATAAATAAACAAATGTTGGCCACAGACTGCACTGAGTTCCGCTGTGGTTGACATTTACAGCCTACGGTGGCTGTGGTGAGGATGACAAACCAGGGTAGCCAGTGGAGCTGCAGGGCCAGCAAGGGGCTGGTGGGCACCCACCCTGTGGGCACCCTTCCCAGCAGGCTCTTTACCTGGGACATTCCCCTTGGCTCTCCAGGTTATCACAGTGGTGGGATGTGCTTGCCCAGAGGTTCTTCTGGAAAGGGATGGAGTTAATTTGTGGGGGGTAATGGCTCAGTTTAGCCTTTAATTCCCTCTGGCAGAGCTAAAGTCCTGTTTGCCTGGTCTGCCTGACCTACCTGACCTCAGGGAGGTCCTTTGATCTCTCAGGTCATGGGAAAGGAGTTGCTCCACCACATACCATACCTAGTGCAACAGGACTGGCACCACAGCAAGGACCTTCAGTGCCAATCAGACTCATGACACTGGGTGGAGGACTCTTGGGAAGTTCTCTTAATTATCCATGAACCCAGACAAGCTTCCTAACTGGGAAAAGAAAATCTCTTGCTGGAGAAGATGCATTCTGCTGATTGCTCCCAGAAGCAGAGAGAAGGGGTATGGCTCCTTGCTCTCTCTGCAAGCTTTAGGAGCACATAGAACAGCATTTGCAAGATAATTTGGTGGTCACAGGGGACTGGGTTTTATTC
Source organism: Acanthisitta chloris (assembly GCF_000695815.1). Taxonomy (NCBI): domain Eukaryota; kingdom Metazoa; phylum Chordata; class Aves; order Passeriformes; family Acanthisittidae; genus Acanthisitta; species Acanthisitta chloris. The sequence continues at coordinate 30,165 of NW_008677680.1, read as the reverse complement.
CTCAATCGAAAACTGGCTATTAAACATCATTTAAAGAACAAAATAAAAATAAACCAGCAATTTCTTCTTTTATTCTCTCCCTATCATCATTAACCTTCTATCTGCATAATATCCCTTTGCCAAGGATCTTTGACTGAGCAATAAAATTTTAGTACTTAAACCTTATCAGTTCTCTGGAAGGGAGTATTCTTCTCATTTCAGCGAGAGGGAAACCAAGGCACAAAGAACTGAAATGACCTGCTCAAAGTCACACTGAAAATTATTAGTTGAGCCAGGAATAGATTCCCCGAGCCCTGAACCCCAGGAGGCAGCGGCCCACAGGTATGCTGCTCTTACAGCCCAATTAGCTTTTATGGAAACGTTTAAGGAAACATTTCCTTTCACAGACTCTGCCTGCTAATTTACTCCTGAGCTTTGTCATCTGTGAGGGAAAGTGTCTGTTTTAGGCTGTCGCGGAACAACTCAGCCCCTTCCCTTGCTTGAGACAAATGTGCTTTCAGGAAGATCTGACAGCACACAGCACCCCGCTACACACTGCCTGAAAAAGGGCTGGAAGAGGTTTTTCTATGGGTCCCTGCCTACTAATTAAGTCTGATTGCAGAGACTTCATCAAAGCAGAGGGCTTTGCATGGAGACACAACCCTGGGGACGCTGGTGTTCTGGCTGTGGAGACAGGCCATGCTTTCCAGCGCACTGCTGCGTGCAGGGCTGCTTGGATTGGTGGGGCAGAGCTCATTTTTCTCCTAAATCATCAGTATCTCAGGTCCTGCCTTTATAAGAGGCAGGAGGGAAAGGCAGGCAGGGGCAGAAGAGAGGAGGGCAGGAAGGATGGGAGCGAGTGCAGGAGAAAATCAGCCCCTTGTTCGCTTCCCACCGCTCTCCGCTGAGAAACGGTTAATGGGTTGGGAGGTTTCCACCCTTCCAGGACGGAGCCTTTTCCTCCCCTTTCGAGTGCCCCCTGCCTTCCTCCTCCAGCGACTGGGAAGCTGTGACTGCTCTACACCGCTGACACCTCGGCTGCTCTGGAAACCCATGAACTGTTTGAGAAAGGTCAGCTGGCAGCCGCAGCATCCCTTCTCCTGCCTTCCCAGCCCGGATGGCCTTGGGCAGTGCAGGAGCCCCCTCTGTAGGCAAAGACCCACAGTTACCAGCATCCTCTGCTTCTTGGCATGTCTTTTCATCAACATCCCCTCTTTGTCCACCCTGACCCTTCTTTCTGCACTCCAACTCAAGCCCCCACACCATGGAGCCAGAAGGAGAGCAGGGCTGCAGAGTTTGGTGCCAGCCAGGAATCAAGGCTCTATAGCCAACCCCATTACACACAACATGAACTGTGTCTGGACATCCCACAGGACAGCAAATTTGCCATCAAAACTGCTGATATCTTGCCACCTTGCTGTGGCAAAATAAAATAAGTATGTCTTTGTACAGCTCCAGGCATTGGTATGTCTCCCAGGTGCAGAGCTGCTCTCTTCTCAACCTCTCCAAAACCATCAGCTGCTTATATCTGGTGTCTTGCCAAACCTTGGTGTGGCACAAGCACTTTCCCAGCCTGTGGGTGCCTTGGTGGGGTCTTACACAGCACAACAGAAGGAAGTTATCCCCCCAATGCTTCTGTATCCTCTCTCCTGAATCTACTCATCCCAGCACTGCACATCACCCAGGTGAGGCTCTCCAGCACTGCCACAGATGCCCCAAAACAGTCTTAAACCCACTTCTGGTTCAAAACAACCTATTTAGTCCATTAGATATGCTGCAAAATCCACTCCCCAGACACTTGCTGGGGCCAGCAGTGAATTAATGGCAGATGAACACCATACTGGAAGTAGCAGAGGCAAAATTCCTGCCTGGATGCAAACAAACTCCCTCCTTCCCAAAAGAGGAGCCTTTCTGGGGGTGAGAGGTTAGCTGCTGAATCAATGACTTCTGGCAGTCACTACTCCCAGAAAAATTTGACCACAGCCTTTAAGAAAAGTGTGAATTTGCCCGTGTTTACTGCTCTCTGTCCTCACCAGTTACAGTTCCTCCTCCTTGGAGATACTCAGCCTGTGTTCATTACATCCTTTTTCACACCACCAGCCCTTCCACACCCCTCCTGCTCAGCCATATTTCCTGCAGCCTCCTAAGGATTTGCTAACCTATAGGATTACAGAAGCATGGAATGGTTTAGGTTGGAAAGGTTCTTAAAGACCATCTAGTTCTATCCCCTGCCATGGGCAGGGACACCTTCCATTAGACCAGGTTGCTCCAAGCCCTGTCCAACCTGGCCTGGAACACTTCCAGTGATGGAGCAGCCACAGCTTCTCTGGGCAACCTGTGCCAGTGCCTCACGACCCTCATGACGAAGAATTTCTTCCTAATCTCTAACCTAACCCTACACTCTGTTAGTATAAAGCCATTCCCTCTTGTCCTGTCACTCCAGGCTCTTGTCTAAAGACCCTTTCCAACTCTCTTGTAGCCCTTTCAGGGACTGGAAGGGGCTCTATGGTCTCCCTGGAGCCTCCACTTGTCCAGACTGAACACCCCCAGCTTTCTCTCAGCCTGTTTCCATAGGACATCAAGAAACTCCCACTTCGGGTGTTTTCTTGGGAGAAACATACTCTTACCCATCCCTGGTCCCCTCTGTATGAAGCCCCAAGATGTGCTATTGCTCACACAGTCATGGGCCCCAGGACAAATGGAGGGGGGCAAAATTAGGAAGGAAGATGATGAAGATCTGAAGCCAATTTGTAGGCACCCTGAAATAACTTGATTTCTCTAGTGTTCTGGGAGCACTTCTGCCCGAGATGTAACATTACTCATTTTCATTTGGAGAAGTTTCAGCATGTAACAAAAATATCTCAAGCTCAGTAATGAGGCAAGAAATCGTGCTTACGTAGCTGAGCAAGTAACATCACTCAACTTCCCTGTCCTTGTGGCGGATGAAAAATGATTGGAGAATAAATTAATCCTAATAAATGCAGGATTCTGATCAGGCATACATAACCAGCAATGTGTCTGCAGGATGAGCAATTGATGAAGTCACTGCTTCAAAGGTGCCTTGATGCAATTAGTCACCTGTAAAACATGCAGCAGAGGAGAAAATCCTGCTCCTTTTGTTAAGGAGCAGGAAAATGCTCCATGCGTCTGAGTGATTTATGGGATACAGTGCAGCAAAATTAGAGTGTGCGGCAATTAGGGTCATTCTCTTGGAGATGAAAGACCATGGGGAGGGAGACGAGTGAAAGGATGGACGGGGTGCAGAAGGGACAGATGAAGGCAAAATGCCAAGGCCACGTTTCTGTGCTGTTGGTTTTTAACAGGGATTATTTTCCCTTTGCACAAATCGTTGCAGGGGGAAGGCAGGCTGCATGTGGAAAACTGGTGCCACTGAAGATGAATCAAGTCATTAATCACCAGCATGAGTATCCGTAATTAGAGCTGCTGGGAGTCACAGGAGCAAGAGTCAAAGGCTCTAACAGGATTATGGACAGATCTGGATTGGTTTATGACTATATTAGCAGATAAAGGGAATCTATCACGTGCTCGAGGAGGTCGTTGAATGAGTCCTGGGTGCAGGGAAGAAGGCACTTCCCATCCCCAACCACACTGCCCACAGTGTCCACCACACCTTGTGCCCACCACCACCAAAGCAGAGAGGAGGGCAGGGTTCACCCCAGCACCCTGCTCGTGGGGTACCCCAGGGGAGAGGACCATCCCAGGGTGCAGCATCAGCCCACTGCTGGGAGCTGCAGGGAGCTGGCTGACCCGGCCGTGCCGACGCGGGGTCGGTGCCGATGCAGCTCAGGGTGTTCCCATGAACACAGCAGCTGTTTGCAGCTGGAGGACACAGGCAGATGTCGAGCAGCCAACCCTCATGTGCACAGCTGGAGTGAGCAAGGAGTGCCTATCCAGTCACCCACCTCCTGCACGATCCCAGCAGGGTCACTGGTGGTTTTCCCATGTCACCCTCATCATACCACTCTGGGCCCAGGAAGAGCAGGTGCCAAATGTCCCCCCAGCCCCTCCACGAAGGGCAGGTGCAGCCCCTTTTGAGGTCTGAGGGCTTCAGTGCCCAATTTTAAGCAGCTACTGCTGCTTCTCTGGGGTCATCCTTGAGGACTGGGAAAGGTCTGGGAGATTCCAAAGAAAGCTCCTTAGCCTAAATAAGGAGACACTGGTTTCATGCCTTTGTCCCCAGAAAGCAGATTGCTGAGATGGGGCTGTGCTTCCAAGCACCATCCCACCATCCTGGGAGTATCCAACAGAGGAAGCTCCATCAGCTGCAGGGCTGTGGAAGGACCCTTGGGAAGGTCAAGATGCTGAGGAGGAACAATCCTTGAGGCCATTGCACATTGTCCCCAGAGGGTCTGACACACCCCAGGGCACCCAGATAGGGTGGCCATCTCCCATCCATGAGAGTTGTGTACCAGGATGGGCCAGAAACAATGGTTTCTTTGATGCCTGGGGATAGCTATTGCTCCTTCTTGCTGTGTCTGAGCAGGACAGGCACATCCACCTGAGTTTGATACTCTCCATCTAGCATGACAAGCCTAAGGTTGTCTAAAGGAACTGGCAACTGAGATCTGAAAATAATCCGCAGCCAAGTGTGAACTTCTGAGGCTTGAGAGCAGCCAGCACAGTAAATATTAACTGTACATGAATTTAGGCCCCTTGCTCTTAACTGGCTCTTCTGGATTTAGAGCCCACATGCAATTTTTGGCTGTTACTGCTGAGGGCCTCAATTTCCCAGTCCACACAATGGAGTTGGTGAGATTTATCGATTTCCACAGATTACAACACAGGATAAAGGAAAGCCAAGTATTATCTGTTATTGTGTACAAGCTCTCCTCTCACAGCACAGCCAAGCTGCCAGCACCAGCCCTCAGTGTCCTCATGAATGTGCACACATGTGAGTGTGCCACAAAGGGGGTGATGGGGAGTGGGATCCCTCAGTCACACCTCAATGTTCCTGACTGCAGTGTCACCTTGGGCAGGTGTTCAGGGCTGGCACAGGGAAACAGGGAGTGACCCTCCTTTAAAACCAGCAAATTCACCCAGCTTCACTGGGTCCAGGAGTCTCTCTGGACTTGAAATTCAGCTCTTCTCAGCAGGGTAATCATCAAACTGGTGAGGCCAGTCCCAAGAACAGCCCAGCCAAGGATAGCAGAATAACTGTGGGAGCCTGGCTGTTCTACAGTCATTGCCTTGCTCTAAGCTCCAGTGGGGTATTTCCTATCCCAGCATCACCCTATTTCATCAGGGTGAGTCATCAGACCACCATGAAAAACCTCAGGATCTTGCTTCTGAAGTCATGATCAGAAACATCCTTTATTAAATTAATGACCATCCCCTATCTGTCATCTCACTGTTAATAAAAAGAAACAAGGGCTGGAAGGAGCATTGCAGACTGATGCCTGCAGCCAGGCTTGTATCAGCAGAACTCATGTCCAGCAACACTGCAGAGCTGCACCAGACAGCCTGCAGGAATGGGATACCCACACAGCAAACAGCTCTGCAGCACAAACGTGGTGGGTTCCCCTTCCCCAGTACACCTCAGGATGCTGCTTCAGTGCAGTATCCCCCACCAGCACAGCTCTGAAACACTCATTTGGCCACAGGGACAAGTTCATCCCACTGTCTCTGACGAGATCAACATGCCATCCTTCCTCAAATACATCTCTTACTTGAAAAGATGGATGCATGCACTTAAATGCCCCCTGGGGTGCATCAACCCCTTCCCCCTGATTGGCACCACATGAGTGAGCAATGAGGAAGATCTTACTTGGTCCAAACAACACCAGTTCAGAATATGAAGGTTTTTCTATCCCAGGGATCCTGGAGACATGACACCCATCTGAAAAAAAGATGTCCTCTCCTCTGTGAATGAGTCCCAGCAGCAGGTCAGCACCACACACCCCTCCCTCCAGCTAAGGAGAGGTCATGGTACTGTTCTCTGGAACAGCAGGATTACAGGGGTGGAAAGAGTTCAGAGACAGTCACTCCCAGCAAAGACCAAGTCAACTTGATGCTGAGATAAGACTGTTCCTTG
>NW_008677680.1:0-24109 GCF_000695815.1 Acanthisitta chloris | reverse complement strand
CCCACAGGGGAATGCTGCAGAATATCCACCCTATCCCCCATAACCCAAACTAGCCAGAGCAGTATTTCCTATTATGTCTCCATAACCTAATCTGACCCCCTCTAGGGTCTCCAGATTAATATCTGGGAAAGCTCACAAGTCCAACCACCCAATTACAGGGAGGAAAGGTTTATCCTATCTAAACAGCACAAAATGTAACCTAGATCCAGCTGCCCCCTCACTCCTAAGAGCCTGATCTCAATCCCTAGCAAGCTGAACAAACTGGGAAGGGGTCACGGGAGAGATGAGGAGGGTCTCTCCCTGCTCTTGTATCATATGAAACCTGCAGGAGGAGCAGCTATTTTAATTGGCAAATCCCCTGATTTGAGGTTTAATCCCTCTCCATTTTTACTGAACTTCCCTCACACCAGAGCAACATGGGGAATAGATGACAGGCCCCACCTTGAACCACTGCCCAACAAGAGGAGCCCACATTGTCTCCATGAGCAGGGAGCAGGGGATGATGCTCCTCAGGACACACAGTGTTCCCAGCCCAGCCTGGGACATGCAGAGGTGAAGGGCTGGTACCACCATGTGCCATTGAACACGGATGTGCCTGAGGAAGGGTGAGGGTTAGAGCAGCCTTGATGTTGTCAGAGCAGAGCAGACACCAGACAGAATCACAGCCCAGGGTGACTGCAATGTCCCCAGAGCACCTCCTGTGCTGGGGTTGAGAAGTTTCAACCAGGACAGAATAGTCAGTCCCAAGGCAGCCTTTGTGCCTTTTTGGATCCCTTTTCTATCCTTATTTCCTTTAGGAGAAGAGTGGAGGGACGTTGTCTAACTTTTTGGATTGTATTTTAGCCACCTGACAAAGCTGAACGCATGGACAAACAGCAGTCAAGAGGACCGGAAAGCAGATTCCCCATCCCATTCAGGATCTCATCTCTGACTTTGGCTAGAAGGAGAGGAACATGCAAAATCTCCAGGAAGATCCTGCCCTGGCAGGGAATCCCAGTCTGGGTGTCATTCAGAGCCCATCCAAAGGGAAGACCCACATACTTCACTCAGTGCAGGGTTGTGTTGCATCCACAGATGCCCCACAGCCTAAATTTTCCACATAGCTCAGGGCTGCATTGCCAAGCACCAGCTTTGCAAACACAGACTGAGCCTCCCTCCAACTTCCAGCCGCAATTTATTGATTAGAAAAGCCTGTCTAGTCAATAAAGGCTCCTATGAAAAAGTTCCACTGCTCTGCACTCACATGCCGTGATCCGTCTGGCTGTGTTAGCAGCCCTTGCTTTTGATGCTTTCTGACAAGATGGATTTGTGGCCTTGACTTTTCCAGATCAGGAGAAACTTAATCCTAGAGGATAAAATTACAGACTAGTAAAAAAACTCCATGACTGGCCTCATTAACTGCCATATAAGAAGTTCAGAGCCTTCTTAGCTAGAAAGAAGCATCTACAGCTGTCCTTTGCCTTGAGGGAGAGGCTGCTCTGAGCAGACAGCACAAAGCCCTTGGCAAACACTGTGCTCCTGAAGTGCATGACACACTCATGGCACCAGCCAGGCTGCTTCATCCTCTGCAGACAGCAGGGAAAGGGCAGACGGTCCCAGGTCTCCACCTATAAAGTGATTTGGGAGCAAGCAAAGATAATGCCCAGTTCTAGCCAAAGGTGTCTGGGCAGATAAAAATAAAAAAACCCTGGAACAACCATATGGAAATGTGAATTAATGAAATATTTCAGCAACTGACTCAATCCTAATTGAGAGCTGAGAACCCTCCACCTCCCTTCTGCTTTCCAGGATATAAAAATGACACTGGTAGGTGGAAATAACTACAGCTGTCCCAGTGAGAGAGAAATCAGAGCTTCACAGTGAGGGTAATGGCCAAAATTAAGCACTTGCTTGGTGCTATTACACAACACATCCCAGGAAACAGCTTCCAAAAACTTGACCTTCTCTTCAAAGGCTTCTTTTTTGAATCATCTTTCCTTCTGCTAACAAGTGAAGTGGATACAGCACTCAAGAAGGGCACTTTGGATGCTGGAAAGATCCTTACCCATGGGATAGATGCAGGAGAGGTAGGGGCAATGCTCACGTATTTGCTCAGCTCCTGGCTAGACCTCAAGCTTCTACAGCTTCCTAAGGGCAGTGTCACCTCCTACTGCTCTCTCTGGTGCCCAGCCTGTTTGGCAGTCAGGACTCTAAAGATGATTTTCAGGCATGTAATAGGAGTGCAGCCTGGTTGTACGGAGCCTGCACTGACTCCTTACTGACAGGCACAGTGTTTGTTCCAGCCAGATAGTTTTTTGTCCTCTTCTTCCAGCCTACCACTGGTTTTCACAGGGCAGTAGCAGCACAGCTTGCACATAAGAGAATGTCTGGAAGTGACAGTTGCCACAGCTATATCCATACAGCCCTGGCCATCTGAACACGTCAGAACCATGCTCCACACCACAGAGTGAAGTTATAAATAAGATATTCCCGAGCCTCAATTCAGAGCACAACTTGTGAGTGTACAAAACACTAAGCCTTCTGCTTTGACCTCTTTCACTTTCTTTTATAGACATGATGCGTTTGCAAAGACTCCTCTGCAGAGCAGCTCTGCTCCACAGAAGCCTTCAACGCCAGCACAGTGACGCGCACAGGTTTATGTAACCATACCCTCCACTTCTGTACATCACTCTGCCCAGTCCAGACACCCACCCAAGTTACCTGCTGGCTCTTCTCCATGCCACAAGCCTGTATATCAAGGGTCCCAGCACACCAGAGGACTCTGAGGAAGCTCCTGAGGTCTCCAACAATGTCACTCAGCAGGCTATGTTTCTGTTCTCCTCCTTTCTTTGAGCATTACAAGCTGTTCTAGGTGAGGGCTGCCTCTTATGAACATGATCACTGCCCAGCCAACAAGACCCTAGAGCAGCCAGGATCCCTTGATGTCATCAGAGATAATAAAGCTTCAGAGTCTCTGCTTAGACCTCACCTGTCCTGCTGGGACACGGCATCTTATGACCAACTGCTGTACAAAAGCAAGTGAGCTGTGTATTTTTTTGTTGTGTACTTCACTCAGCCAATACCCCACAATATCTCCAACTACACTGACTCAGCTGTCAGCACACACTGAGCTGTGAAGTACCACAGAAAAAGGGGGAAAACACAGCATAAGAGCCTACACAAAACAAGACAGAAGACGAACGGCTGGGAGAGAGGTAGAGCCTTCCAAACCTTTTGTGATGTGCTGCCAGCAGCACATCATGGCAACACCACATTTACACTCGCTGTCATCCTCAACCACAGTGACAACAAGTGATGCTTTGTTTCTCTGCATCTTCCCAGTTCTACCCACTTTGATACTGAAGCACAAGCAGGAGGAAGTGGGTTCATGCTCAAGGAGCACAACTACTGCATGTGTTGTTCGTGGGTACAGAGCAGCCCACCTCAGTGTGGAGAACGACTGGAAGGTGCAGATTGGTTCAGTGATCAGCCTGGGGGTCTTGGCAGAGAAGAGAGCACAGGGCAGGGCACAAAACTGGAGGGATCCAGGATTTCCACCTGTCTCTGCCCTTGGAGGTGAGTACTGTCCCATGCTGAGAGTTGTGTGTTGAGGTTAATTCACTGCACAGCTCTGGTGACCTCAGGAAAGGCATTTTATCTCTGTGCCTTGTTTTTCCCCCTCCATTTGCAGAGGAAGGAGAGCCCACTCCTACCTCAGAACGTGCAAGGTCTTGCCATAAGCAAAGTGCTTTGAGATACTCTCATGGCTCACCCCTGAAACCATCCCTCCCAAGCCTCCTCCTCATCCCCTGTGCAGGCATGTGGCACCCCCCACAAGCCCCTCCTAGGTATGTGCTTAGAGACCCAACAGAAAAGAGAGGGGCAGGAGGGCAAGAAAACTTCACATGAGAGAACATTGGGAAAGGGACCAGGAGCTCCCAGAGGCACAAAGCATCACAGCAGCAACACAGCCTATAGACCCCAATCCATCACACAGCCCAAGCCCAGCCCCTTGTGCTACCCCAGCCATCCCCACAAATGTGTTACAAACGCATTCAAAGGGCTTTTTAAATTTTTAAACCTTGCATTTTTCTCACTCACAGCAGCGACCCCAACCTGCTCCAGCCTCCATGTGGGTCTGACCTCCCAGGTGGGCCCCAGAGATGGTGCAGGTGGTGTTAAACTAGGCACAGGTCTGCCTGTTCCCACCCAAGGATTTCACTCTTCAGCTTTCAGATTAGGCCTCCCACCTCAGCTCCTCAGCTCCCAACCCCAAAACCAGGGCAAGGACCCTTCTGTCCTCCTGCCCAGCATGGGCTGGAGGGTGCTGTGCTCCCCATGCAGGTCTGGCTCAGGCAGGGGGACTCAGGTGGTCCAGAGGACCTTCTAAGCCAAGACCACCGCAATGAACAACGGTGATACCCCAGGTGCCCCATCTGGCACAGGCAAGGACAAGTCCTGGCTCCAGAATGGAGAATGGAGACATAAAAAGCACTTTGCACCACAGTCATGTTATCCCCTCATCCCTCCCCCTCATCCCCTTTGGAGCTTCTTAACTTCAGAAACCTTCCTCCAGAGGAGTGTTGGAGTGACAGAAAACATTTTCCAAGCCTAATATCAGTTCCAGATGTTCACAGCCATTTCAGTTTGTACCTCACCCTGTAAAACACATTTCTCCCTCTCCCTCTCTCAAGTGCAGCGCCTGCTTCGTTCATGACATAATGCGCTGGCGCGTTCGGCCGCGCCACACACACACACACACACACACTTGCACCCTCTTCGAGAGCCCCATGTTCAAACAAAGAGCATCACTCAACTACAAAGCCATCACACACATGGAGTTACGAGTAATTTCCACAAGTCTTAATAAACAGTTTGGGATGTAATTGCTCTCCGTCTTCTCCGCTGGCTCCCGAGCGCAGAGCCGCTCGCTCCCCGCGCGCTGGTGTTGAAAGCGTGGTTTGTTTCGCACACAAGTTCACCTCCTCTCAGCCTCAGATGGGCCAAGGGCTGTGTTTTTCTAAGCACCAGTAACAAGCCTCTTAAAAAGGCTCTTACAGCCCAGGGCAGCTGAGCCGTGCAGGCTCCCACCTCCCTCTGCCCCATCCTGCAGCGGTGCCACCCTGTGCAGAGGCTGGCAGGGAGCAGAAGGGATGCACATTAGACCAACCTCAAAACTCCCTCCTGACTCTGCTCCAAGAGGAAGAGGAGCAAATATTTTCTGGCTCAAGGGAAAGGTTATATCTTCCAGTTGCAAAGCAAGGAGTTTCGCAAGGGTGAGAGACTGGAGGCTTTTGGAAGGCAGAAGGAAGGCAGAAGGCAGGTGAGACAGGTGCCTGGTGACATCTAGTTTGCCACAAGGCTGAAGAGCAGGTTGGCACAGCTCTAGCCACAGCCAGTGGCTCTCTAGCCACAGCCAGTGGCAGGAATCCCAATAATAAATGGCTACAACTGTAATAAAACAAACAAAACCCTTGTCGAGGCACAAATAAGTCACAGTTTGAAACTCAAGAGATCCAAGGCATGAATGGCAGCAGCTTTAAGAGCCCTCCAACCTTGCCAGCTCCTCCCAGCCCAGTGCTGCCACGCTCTGCAACCACTTAAGATACCCCTCCCAATGGGAGCAACCTGCTCCTCCCCAACAGCCCACGGACTGATGGGGAAGGAAGATCATCAACATCCATCAAAAGCCATCCAAATGTCATATTCTACATGCTCTCACAACAGCTTTCCCTTTCTGGGGTTGACTCATTGTTTTTGTAGATGCTACTCAGCTGTGATGAGCTGTGGTGCAGCAGGACAGGTGGGTGATGGTGGTGAGGGGATATCCAGGCAGGGATTTTTGGCTGGGTGAAGAATTTGAGAGCTGTAGCAGTCAGCATCTCTGCAAACCTAAGCAAGGTATTTGCAGGAATCAAGTCATCTGGCATTAGAGGCCTGAAGGGTAAGAAAGGAATGAAGGCAGGAATGTTGTTTGGTTATAAACAACACAGAAAAAAAAAGGGAGAGATTTAGGATTGGCTTTTCTCTTTAATTGTTAATAGGGTCATTCTGTCCCAAACAGTCCCCCAGAGCAGGGAGAGGGGAGGGCAGCTCCCCACAATGAATTCAATTGCCTGTCAAACACATGGCAGTCATAAAAGGAAAATAATAATAATAATCTGTATTTCCTACTCTGGCTGCCAGGCAAAGATCCAGCCACTTCAAAGGAGAAACCCCACGTTTCCCTGGTCTGGCCTCACCTGACTGATGTGTGAGCAATCTGGAATCCCCATCCAAAACAAAGCCCCTCCTTTGGTGGCTTGTTTTCCTTCTCTGTTACTGGAGGGTGCCCCTCCAAGATAAAGAACAAGCCTTCTTCCATGCCGGGAAACTAGAAACATAACCCAGGGGCTATGGCCACATTGGGCAGCTTCTGAAGTGGATACTGGCAAGGTGTAAGAGAAAGGTCCTGTGGGACTGGACTGGTATATGAGCCAGGAATCAGAGCTCCATCTTGCAGGGGTCTCCACAAACAGCCAGGGTCCCCCAGGATGTAGGGCTCTGGCTCTCTCCAGCAGCAATAATACACCTCTTGTAGCACAATATTTTTGGATGTGGTATAGATGGGCCTGAGATGAACAGAGAGGGTAGAAACTTCCCTGTGGCTGTGAGCTGGAGCAGTTTGCACAGTGGTAACTCAAGGCAGCAGAGCACTTGGCTCAGAGGGTCTTACATTAGTGAGGAGAAGAAAAAGCCCCTACCACAAGCTGAGAAAGCTTCTGACCACAGCCTAAAGACTGCCTGTGTGCAACTACTGATCTTGCTCTGTATTATCTTCCTGACAGGGAAACACAGCCAAATGTCTTGTTAGGATGCCCTGAGAGTCCCTGCAAGAAAGACTGTATGAGCACAGCAAGGTTCCCCCTTCCAACACCAGTCCTGTCCCAGGTAAATCTCTGCTTCAGTCAGCAACATCAGCTGCCCTCAACATGTCACATGAGCTTCTTTAGCAAACTACATCCAGAATCCTCAAGCAAAAAGCAGTAGGTTCTGCCTGGCTTTCCATGCAGCACCACCATCACTCAAGGTCTCAAGTCCTATTTTCTGAAATCCATCATTGATTCACCCAAATCAACTCCCATCCTTCACAGCTCTCTGCCTTGTCCAGCAGTTCCTGGAGCATGGCCTGAATTGCTGACAAAGACTTTGCAAGGCACAGAGCACTCAGTCCAAGCTTGGGAACTAAACTCCAACCCTGGGAAGTTTCAGATTCCCCTGGAGAAGTTTTGTGCTCTTTAAATGATCTCCCTACATATTGCAGGCTTCAAGTTCCTTTGATAGGTGTGCAAGGCAGCTGCAAGTGTCCTTTCAAAGGTAGGCATGCCATAGAGTACTTGCTGGAAAGGATGTAAAGCCCTTGAGCTGTTGAGGTGTTCCCCCCCACTGTTCCCCCCCACTCACCATCCTGTGGTATTTCAGATGGATCAGATCCAACAACCACTTCAGAAACTCCAAATCACAGCTCTCCTGCCCAAAAAGGGCAAAACATTTCCTTCTGCCACACTGCATTTTTGTATTTTCCCTTCCCCTCAAATACCAAATCTGCAGAAACCTCCAGAAACCTCTCCTGAATTGAGTGAGTTTGATACCTCCTGTAACACCTCAGCTGCACATGCTTCCCCACCAAAGCAGTGTCTCACAGCCAGGTGGAGCACAGGAAGCATCACCATGAACCCTCTGCTCCACAAGGAACTTGCCCTCACACTCACCTGTGTACAGGTCTGTGTCCGTGTACTCATCCACCTTCTTGTGGTGCAGGACATAGTCAGACACCTTTGTCCCAATGGCAGGCTGCACATCCAGCCACTCCAGAGAGACCACAGTGCTGGAAGGCTCCACGTTGGGGGAGAGCCGCAGGCTGGGCAGGAGACAGGAAAGAAAGCAAATAAGTCATCAGCTCCCTTTCTGGGCGGGAATCCACCTCTCCAAGCAGCACAATCCCCATCAGGGCCCACAGTCACACACAGGGATGTGGCCATAGACAGAGGGCACAAGGGGAGTCATCTAGAGCAAGCAGGTGAGCGAACCTTCAGTTGAAGGTCAGTTGGGTCCAGCCTACTGCAGTGTGTGCCCTTACCTCCCCCAGCTCCTGGAAAAGCCAAGCTCATGCAACCACAGCCATGCACCCCCAAATATCCCATTAAAGGGGCATTCATCATCTGGGGGAACTGCTGAACTTCAGCAGCCCAAGGAACCGAGGACCAACACCCCAGGAGCAAACGAAAGGGAGAGGATCCAGTTTACTGTCATGAAACCCAGCAGAGCTGAGACCACGGGAGGGGAGGGCCCTGTGTACACTGCCAGGGAGCAAAGGCGAGCGAGGGTGGGAGGGGGAGAAGGAAGGGGCAGGTGTGGTGTGAATTCACCCAGCTGCAAACAAGCAAACCTCTGATGGGTGTGAGTGAGAGCCAGAGCAGGGCAGCTGTGCAGGAGCTCCTGCCCGGAGCAGGGACGACGTGGGCTGGGATGGAGGCAGAGGAGCTTTGTGCTCCTGGCCCTGCTAGTGCAGAGGCTCCCTTAGCACTGGGGTAAACAACAACACGAAGTACAGGGCTATGGAGAGTCTGGCTCCAAACATACAGAGCATTTGTTGGACTTGGGATGGGAAATGAATCCCCTCTGAGGATATTGGCTCACTAAGAAGGTGTTCTGCTCCTTGTGGCTCGCTGGAGCCAGTCTTCCTGCTTTCTCAGCTAATTCCCCATCAGTTTGCTCCTGATTTGCTCTCACTCTGACAAGCCACAATGAATTGCACTGTAATTCCATTTCTTTCAGCATTTGAAATCCCATTCTACAAGCACTGCTAATCAGGTGATGAAAATCTATAAGGAAACCTTCCAGGGCCACAGCCGGAGCCAGGATATCCTAAAGGCATCAGTCACACAGTACTGGACTGTGGCCCCAGGGCCCAAAGGTGTGGAAGGAGGTGCCCATTGGGAAAGGGGCTGGTGCCAGAGGGCTGGGACCCACGGGAGGGCTCACATGGATACGTACACAGGTGGAGGGAGAGGGCTGCAGTTCGGGAGTCCGTTCTCGTCGAAGGCGTTGAGGTCGCACCTGCACCAGTCTTCGATAACATCGCCTTTCCCCGAGCACCAGTATGAGCTCATCAGGGCTCCCTTGAAAGCCTGACGTGAGAACAAAAAGCGTGAACACGTGTGCTAAGGACTCAGTGAAATCTGGCCAGGGGCTTGGCTGTGTGGTGCTGAGCATCAGGGAGGGCTGTGCACGGAGTCCTGGGATCAGGAAATACGGGATGTTGGGGAGGTGACTCTCTGCATAGCCCTGGGCCCATCCCTTCACTTCTCTGTGTTTTAGCTCCCATGTATTGAGTGATACTAGCTCATCTCTGCATACTGGTTTTGGTGTGGGGATGGGGAGTGTCCACACAATCCTATGGAGAGGATCTCCTGTGGTGAAGGACTGAGCTGCCTAAAGAAACACAAACATCAGTCCCTTTGTGACACTGGACATCATATGCACAGTACCTGCACACTGCTGTGTACAATGAAACTCTTCCCCTTGCCCATCTTGTAATTGTTTCTGTCCCCCCTAAGAATCAAGTAATGCCTACATTCTCAACTACACAGATCACTTCCAGCCTTCTCACACGTTTGTTATTCGTAAGAAGTGCCCTCCTGCAAGCAAACTGCTGCTTTATTCGCTTGCCTAAGGAACAATCACAAGGAAAACAACAGTATCTGGAAGAAAAAATAAAACCTGGAAAATACTTGCAGGCTGTGCCCAGCCTGACCAGAAGCCCCCCTGATTGCTCCTAATGATGCCAATGGATCCCTTGGAATAATAGATGTTGATCTGCTAGGGTCTGAATTCCCAAAGCCCTTCAGGTCTAATCCCCCAGTGTCTTCCCTGTGCTCATCCCACAGCTCAGGGTGTTTGGTGTTGGCCCTCACAATGCAGGCTGTGCTCATCCCACAGCTCAGGGTGTTCGGTGTTGGCCCTCACAATGGGGCATCCCTCACTCCACACCCTGCTGCAGTTCAGACCACATGGATTTCAGGTGGTTTCCTGTGCTACCCTTTGCCTGTAATTAAACCCCCAGTTTGGAAGACAGCATCTCTCCCAGCACACACACACAGAGCCAACATTCAACCCGACCCTGCAAAGTCACAACACTCAGAATAATCAGAACACCAAAACATCATCCACCTAAACAAACCACTCTGTAATGCTTTTGACCTTTTAAGAGGCACATTCAGGAGTCCAAACACCTTCATGGGTCACCTCATCCAATGCAGCAGAACTATTTTGCCCTTAGAAATCTGCCTGCGGATGCCTGGCCCTGGTGATACTGCCTGTGCTGCCAGGGTATGCCTTAGAGATAAAACTGTGCCCTTTGAGGAGGACAGGGACAGCTCTGGCTGCAGCATTTAGCAGAAAACTCTAGGAAAAGCGCCATCCCAGGGAGGTTTCTGAAAGGAGGAGGTATAAATAGAGCCTGACGTCAGGGCTCCCATTGTCCGGGGGTTTGTCACTCTCCCCCAACACCCCCAGCACCTTTAACGAGGAGCCTCAAGGCTCTTGTGTCTGCAAAAATTTCTGCTTCCAGGCATTTACAGACTGCTCCAGATGGGAAAAAATGGAGGGGGAAAAATAGGAAGGGAAAAACATGTGAAAAAGAGAAAATGTGACATTTTTCTCTGTTCTTTAGAATGTAATTGAAGCGCAAGGCTGGAAAGGGCATCCAAAGTAATTGGAGAGCAGGGAAGAGGAGAGGAGTTTATCTGACACCTGGATAAATGGGAGCAGACACACATCTGCAGAGAGTGGTGGGTCCATGCAGGATAGGAGCAGAAAATGATGCACATAGATGGATGGGGAAGCATGTGCTCTCCCTAGGAAGCAAGATAAATATGCTATGCTGAGGGTACATGTGTGCACAGACAGACATTGTGGGAGAAGACAGATGTTGGGTGATCCTGGGAAGAGCTGCACTGTCACACTGTCACACTGCTCTGCTGTCCCTCATCCCCTCCCCTAACCCCTGCTGCTCTGGGTGCTTTCTCCCTGTTCCCTCACCCAGCTCCTCCCTGCACATCCCTGACCCAGAGAAGAAATCCCACCCATCCCATCCCTGCCCTTTAGCAGGAGTCAATTCCTTCTGTTTTTCTTTCTCCTGCTGTTCAGTGTGAGCTGGATGAGCAATCCCCTCTGCTCTGCCTGCCCAGCCTCGCATACATTTTAATTAGATCCTGCAGGTACCCAGCTGTCATCTGCCTTGTGTCACCCTCCACACAAACGAGGTTAGTGAATCGATGCGTCCTCTGACTGCGCTCATTATGGTGAGCACACCTACACACATTAACTGGGTTACTGGGAGCACGGCTGCCCCCGTGCCGGCTCCTGCCTCCAACCTGACTGATATCAGGGCCAGGATGGGGCACCCAGGCAGCCAGGACTTGTCCCTGGCTTGTCCCCCTGTACTGGGCACTGATGAGGTCACACCTTGAGTCCTGTGTCCAGTTTTGGGCCTCTCGAGACAAGAAAGACATTGAGAGGCTGGAGCGTGTCCAGAAAAAGCCAACGGAGCTGGGGAAGGATCTAGAGAGTAAGTTTTATGAAGAGCAGTTGAGGGAGCTAGGAGGGCTCAGCCTGAAGAAAAGGAGGCTCAGGGAAGATCTTTTCACTGTCTACAAATACCTGATAGGAGGTTGTAGCCAACTGAGGGTTGGTCTCTTCTCCCAGGGAACTAGCGACAGGACAAAAGGAAACAGCCTCAAGCTGTACCAGGGGAGGTTCAGGTTGGACATCAGGAAGAATTTCTTCACTGAAAGAGTGGTCAGGCATTGGAAGGGGCTGCCCAGGGAGCCAGTGGATTCACCATCCCTGGAGGTGTTCAAGAAATGACTGGACATGGCACTTAGTGCTCTGGTCTACTTGACAAGGTAGTGAGAGGTCAAACATTGGACTTGATGATCTTGGAGGTCTTTTCCAACCTCAATGATTCTGTGATTGCACGATTCTATGGGTCACCTTCTCTTGCTTTCCAGTGGGATTTAAGCCAGTGGTTTCTGGGATTTTCCTGTCAGTGCTGGGGAGCACATGTTGAAGGGTGGGGAAGCATCAAGAGCAAACTGATGGTGGGCAAATAGGCAGAATCACACAGAAAGAAGAGATGAAGCTCCACCATTGCTTTAGAAGACTCTACATCCTCCATGGGGACACCAGCCTGCTCTGTGGGGACATGCAACTGCTCCACAGAAACTTCAGGACAAACTGAGGGTCTTCATGAGCTGCATGTCCTTTCCTGCTGCCGTGTTTGGAAATGTGCAGTAAACACTCTCCTCCCTGCCAGGAGACAGCACCTACAAGTAGTCCACCTCCAACATGACCATCACCACACTGGCTGCTTCACCATTATGGTCACACCAAGTTACTGAGCTGAGAAAACCCAAGAGGGTCTGGAATCATGAAGAGCTTCCCAGGAGCAGCCTTATCTGCTGGGAATGGCAGTGGCCCCCAACATGCTTCCTGCACTCCTGAACCTCTCGCCAGAACCCCAACAACCCCTCTGTGCCCTAAGGCAATTTTATCTTTCATTTAAAAGTATCCAAATTGTATTGTTTCCCTGTGAATCAGCCCATTTAGTTTATGTCCTTCAGTGCCAGAGGGGAAATTTATGAGATGAGAAACTGGCTCGAAACGTTTATTTTCTAGATGACGAGTCATGCCATTAGATATATAGCTTTATGAATCATAGGAACAGCATCTAATTTGCTCTTAAAGGTATAATAGGTCTGACTCCCCACACCCATGCACACACATATATTGGATTGATAGTTCCCCCCTAGGATGGCTAGTTCATTTGTTTTGACACAAGCAAGACTTACAGGACCATAAAGTCCCATCTTACCATAAGCTAAGCCTATTCATAAAAAAAATATTAGGGAAACGAACGATCAGCTAAGCACATTTATCCTACACTCCATTGCATATGGATCTTTCTCCTGTTGTTATTTGTGCTCAAGGGGGAGGCCATTTGGCCCCATTTTATAGTTTAGACACTCTGCAACAGAATAGAGAAGAACATTTCCTTTGTCCTCTGTTAGACCTGGCTGATGGAGGGAGAAGCTTTCAGTTATTTCTGACTGTGGGTTTTCTGTTGACATCCCTGGAGAAGTAAGTTATAGGACATGAAGGAACCTTCCAGATCAGCTTTTGCAGGACTCAGCATGTACCACAGGGACTGTTATTTGCAACTGGGATACTGGAAAGGGCATGTGATGGGTGATTGTCTGTGAATAGCTGCTCTTCTCCATGGCTGACAGGGATATGAAAATCTGGCTCATTGAGTCTAGGTGTCTTGGGGATTGATATACATACCTCAGTTTTTGAAAAAAAGGGATTGATATACATACCTCAGTTTTTGGAAGAATTAAAAAGGAAATACAAGGGGATTAAAAAACAACCACAAGTGAGCATGTAGGCTGGACAGAGATGTGCTGAAGATAGAGGAGATGGTCTGGAAGCTGGAAATTTTATTCATTTTGGCCAGGAGATGGTCTGGAAGCTGGAAATTTTGTTCATTTTGGGGTTTGCACTGGTTTCCTCAGTCTTAGTTTCCTTTTTTGTTCTTCTTTTCAATGCAGAACGTGAGGAAAAAGTGGAAGCAGGCCAGGGACACAGCAGCCAACAGAGACATCCTGTCCCTTCCTGTCTGAAGGATGGAGATGGTGCCTGCACACCATCACCACCTTCCCTTGAGTGCAGGCAGGAGGAGGCAGTGGGGTGCCTGATTTACCAGCAAACCCAGTCACCCAGTGATGCCACCCCATATGGTGCCTGACACCACAGGGCTGGAGCTCCCGGACACTGCAGGCTCCAAGCAGTCTGTGGATAGGAATAGCAACTGTTCATCAAGGGAAAGAACAGGACATGTAGGCTCAAGGAGGGATGTCACAGCCTGAATGGGATGTTGCCATAACGATAGGGTGGCTGGAGGAAAAGCTTTCCATGCCCTCACAGCAATTCTCAGCACTGTTCACAGGACATAAATGCTGCTCTTAGTCTAGACATCTCTGGGAGGAGGGGAAAAAAAAAACCAACAAGGAGGAGGAAAGCTAAGGATTTCCCAGTCCAGAGACTCTTTCCAGGATCATGCAGTTCACGTCTGAAAGTCTGCTCCAGGTTCACAGCAAAGGAGGATGAAGTTTCCCTATGCTGTTGGCAATTGATCTCATCCTGTGCTGCTCACACCCTCTCTGCCTCTCCCAGGGGATCAGGATCACCAGCACTTCATCCTGGGAAGGCTCATCAGCGCTCTGCCGGAAAGGTCAGGGTGCTGGAAGGGACCCAGGGTGGGCAGCATCCTGATTTCTGTTATTTATGGGATCTGAGGGAGCAGCAGAGGACACTGTAAAATCTGGCAGCAGGGGAAATAAAAGCCTTCGCACCGCTGCGAGCCCCGTCCTGGGGAGCCGGCTCTGCTTTCACACCTCGACACAAAGCTCCCCATTATAGCCCGACCCGGGCGTTACAATGCAACCATTCTTCCCCTGGAAACACGAGCTGGATGTGGGCTGGAGCTGCAGCAGGATGCTCAAGGGTTCGAGGAGGAGGACAAGGGACAATTAGCAGATCTTCAAACAAAGCAACAACAAATAAAAAACACCCAACCCCTACACCCCAGACCAAAACAAACCACTCAACCTCAAGCACACAAACACTGTCCCCATTCGCCAGGGTTCCCTGTCAGCTTTGGTGGTGGAAAAAGAAATCCCTGGCACTGGTTTCCCCATGCCTTAAGGGGTTGCTTCAGGGAAGCTGTGTGTGTGCAGGGAGGACTATTGTCCTCCAGCAGCTCTGCCATCAGGTGCTGTGTGGGGTCTGTGAGCCCACAGCCTGGGGGACACCTTTCACCCTGGCCAAAACCACCCTGCCAGGCTGGGGACACTGAAGTGGACAGAGGTGACCGTGCTCTGCTCAGCCGGACACAGCTCCTTGGGGCCAGTGGATGCTCACAGGCAAGGGGTGGGAAAGAAAGATGGGGAAATTTGCTCCAAACCTGAGAACTGCCATCCCAGACAGTGACCCCCAGCCTTGCCAGGATCCCAGCCACACTCCAGGGCCAGCAGCACAGGGATGTGCCCCCCAGGAAGGCTCCACACCGTGGGCTGGGCTGCGACGAGGCCATGGCCGCAGCAAATGCTGAGATTACTCAATTTTCACATTAAAGCAAAGTCCTAGGGGTCTTCTAAAAATCCAGGCTCCACATCCATTTGTCTCCTTAAATACACACAACAGGGGTTTGAGTCCATTTCCCACTAGGAGCGAGATTGATCTCTCCTACCTCCCCTCCCTGCACCTCCCTCACCACGCTACCCTCTAAGCACTTCTGCAGCTGGCCAAGCTGCTCCACGGGAGCAGCTTCGTGCTTGTTTTGGGTTTTTTGAGGGGGAAAGGGAACAGACCAAAAACAGGAGGGACCACACTGCCCAACATGCCTTCCTTTTCCCCCCTCCCACTGGCCATAGCTGCCCTGTGGCTCTGGTCATGCACATGGGCATCCCTGTCAAAGATGCACCTGAGAAGAGACAGGGGAAGCAGGACATCCCTGCTCCTGCTCCTCCCAAGGCCTCTTGCCTCCCTGCAGCCCATCCAGGGGATGAGGAGGGTTGTCGAAATCTGGGCTCTCACTTTCTCAGCTCATGCCTCTGGATGGACTCCAGGTCTGTGCTGGGCAGTAAGAAGGATGTTGCTCACCCTATAGGGTGAGGGCAGGCAGGATCATGTTGAAGGTGGAGGATTAAGCCTGAGACACTAATTGGAGAGTCACACAGCTCTCCTTTCCTTTGGATCCAGGATGTTTGCTAGAGGGAAACCAGACAAGGTAACCAAGTCTCTCTTTTCTTCCACCACATGCACTCAACAGCACGTGAAACCTTCCCCCACAGCCACATCAACCACAACAGCTATGAAAAAAGCCATTCAACAAAGCACCAAAAGGTGCTTGGACCTTCAAATGCATCTCCTTGATGCTCCTTGGGAGCATTCTCCTGGGAAGCTCCTTGCCCAGCACTGCCACAGTCCCCAGCCAGGCTGCAGCTATCAGTGACCAGCCAAGGTCTCTGACCAACACCATTCAATCACAAAAAGACCTGCTAGCAGGTGGTCAATTCATAGTTTTCTTTGCATACAAGAAGGAAAAGTGGGGCCTTATAGACTGTTCCTCCCCACTGTTGGGAACAGGAGCTGTGCTGGAGCAGGGCTGAGGGGACAGATCACACACAGCTGAGAGTTTCCTTGAGCTCACAGCACAAATGCCTCTGGACAAATGCTCCCTGGGCAGCAAAAGGCAAAATTTCTGGAGCCCTTCTGAATTTCAAGCCCTTGCTTCAAAGCAAGAGGCAAACAGCAGTTCCCAATGACATGAATAAAAAGAGTTTTCCAACTTATTTCACATGGGCAAAGTGATATATTTTCACCTAATCTCCTGCTTGGAAATGGTCAGTTTTAGCTGAAATCAAACATGCACACAAAGAAAAATTGCAAATCAGCCCACAGCAGACACCCAGCATGGAAACTGAAACCCCAGCACTTAAGAGTCTGGCAAGGTCATCAGCAACCGAGAACAAGGCCTTGGACCGGGCGGTAGCTGTAAATATTAAAGAGTGCATAACTCTCTGCTCTGAGGCAGATGAAAAGACAAACCTATTAAAAAATACACATACTGAAGAGGGCAAAATGTCTTTATCTGTGTCTTGCCTCATCTCTGCTGCGAGGCTTATATAGGAAAACTTTCAGCAAAGTTTTAGGAGTAGTATCCACTTTGTTGATGACCTTGCTTTCTCTCTCTACACATATAGCATTAGCTTTGTGGATATATATGCAAAGAGGAAGAGCTTCGTGGTTTACAATTCTTATTTTTTTAACTCTACAGGGGAATTGGGATGTGCCTGCAGTTCCTGTAAGGTCAGCATGTGCTGGATTGAGGATCATCCACTCTAGAGGGGCAAAGGCAGGCAGGGGAGCACTCAGCTATGGGTGCTGTGCTTGGAGATGTCAGACTTAGCTCAGCCCAGGCACCTGAAAATGCTGTTTATGCCACAGGTGAACACCATTATGCAGTGCCTGGGACACCCCTGGCCTCCTACTTGGTGCTGAAAGGGATATTTCATCATCCAGATGGTACACAAGATGCTCCCAATGGCACCTGCCCCATGGGAGCTTCTCTTGGTGCACGGAGCAATGTTATGGTTTAAGTTGGTGGGTTTCCAGCATGCTTACAGTGGACCAGGCACACACTGGAGCTGATGCAAGGCAAGGAATTCATGCTGAGGGAATGGGAATGGCCAGGAAAGAGGAGGAGGGACAGGGAAGGCAAAAAGCACAGTCCCTGTGTTCTGCTGCAGCAAGGATGGGGATGGCCTTGGATGGGCAGCATGGATGGGGTGATAAGAGGGTCTGTTGTCAAGAGAATCCCACAGCCAAATCAATGAGACCCAGTCCAGCTGTGTGACATGGTCAGAGAAGACAATGTGAACCCGCTTGGTGCCCAACCCAGGACCCTCTGCCCTGTATGGCACAAGTTGACCTGTCCTGGCACATGCTGCTCATTGCCAGCTCCCAGTGTCCCCTGAGCATCTCCTCTGGCTGCATCCTCCATCCTGCAGCTGCCCCAATCCCTCACCCTGTCACCTCTAACCCCAGCCTTGCTGACTGAGAATGTTCTGGGATGAAGGGAGAGCAGACACACACAGCACCTTTGCACAGACAGGCTCCCTAGGGATGCCTCTCCACCCCTGGGTGAGCAGGTGGAAGGAGGAGGAGGAGGAGAAGGGACTCACTGAATGCAGCCCCCTGGAAGATGTCTGGGGTGTCTCTGGCTTGTTTGCTTCATTGAGGTTTTGTTTGTTTGTGTGTTTGTTTGCTGGTTTTCCCAGCACCTCAGCAGAAAGCACAATGCGGGCTGTGCTCCAGCTGCAGCTGATGGGGCCAGCCCTAGCAGGAGCCAGGGGAGCAGGGGAGGGAGGAAGGGAGGGAGGGAGACTGCTGCTGGTGAAACACAGTCTTCAGCTCCCCAGGACAAGGAGGCACCCCAAACGAGCCCAGCAGTGTCAGCAGGGCTGGGGGGACAGGTGAGGAGGAGGAGGGGAGCTTGCAGCCAAGGCCAGAGGGATGGTGGCATTGCCACCTAGACACAGGGCTAGAGAGGGGAGCTGGTGGTGAGCAGGGTCCATGTAGATCCCCCAGATCATAGAATCATAGAATCAACCAGGTTGGAAGAGACCTTAAAGATCATGGAGGCCAACCTCTGCTTGGTCTCACTGTTATTCCTTCCCTATTGGCAATGTACCTCTTGTACCCCAAAAGCAAGATCTTCTTGCAGGCTGCTGCTGGGAAGCACATCTTTCTTGCTTGAAAGATACCAACTTTCCTACTGCTCTCCCTGTACCTGTTATGCCTCATCTCAGCACTGCCCTGAACATGCTGATAACAGCAGGTCAATGTCTATACAATAACTGCTCATCAGGAAGAGCAGATATGGGTGGGGAAAGGATTCAGGATGATAAAACAGTGGGAGAAAGGGAGTTTTGGGAAAAGAGCTAGAAAGAGAGGGGAGCTGAGGTATGGAAATCAGGCACAGCTGCATGGAAGAGTCAGGAGGGTTGATAGATGGGAAAACAGGACCAGGTCAAGACGTAGGCAAGGGGAGATAGTCCACATAAGGGACTTGGGTGCCAGGAGAAGCATGGGGGCTCTTCTGTGCATGGATCTGGGAAGGGGATGAAGCATCACTCCTGGTGGTCACACCTCCATGTGCCAGGATTGTTTCCTGACCTGCAGCCCTCTGCATCCCACCCACAGCTGCCAAGCACTGGCTCCCTCCAGGCATCCTAATCAAGTGCAGGCTCAGTGCTAATAAGTGACTTTAAGCAGGTCTGTCATTTTTGGGCCTGAGATTGGGGTCAGAGGGCTGTGGAGGGGGGTTAGGGGTGGCAGCGAACCGGGAAAGTGGGAAATCAATCTCCATAGGATTAGCAGTGAAGCTCTTACAGAAGCCCAGCCCCAGGGAAGGGAGACGACCAGTCTGGCTGGTCCCTCCTGGAGTAACAGTGACCTCCTGTGGCTGCGGGACTGTCCCAAGGGGATGGTTATTCCCTCTCTCTGCACAGGCACTTTGCAAAGCCACACTGGAGCCCTGGAGGGCTTTGGACACCCCTGGCACAGGTATGTCCAGGATCTGGGAGCCAGGAATGAAGGATTGAACTGATGTCTAGCTCCTAGGATCCCTTCACAGGACACATTCTGCACAGTGTTTTTTACTGTGCTGGACACTGGGAATGACTGTGGTTTGGCTGCTTACAGCATTTCCTTCACCATACTGAAGGCAGAAATGCAGGTCTGTGAGGGTGGTGGGAGGTGAGCAGCAGCATCTTCTAGCTCCATCACTGCCACCATCCTGCAGCATTCCCTTCCAAACACACAGATGAAAACAACACCTCACTCCAGGGAACACAACATTTCTGGCAGGAAGGCAGACTCAAGAGGGGACTGAGTGGGATCATAACGGTGGGGCTGGTCCATCACTGGCTCACTCACCTCTCTGGTGTCATTGTCCTGGATCAGAGCATACAGAGGCACCACCCGGTTGATCTCCAGCAGAACTGGTGTAGGGCTGAGCTGCTCCTTGCCCGGGCGCCGGCACAAGTGGCAGGTGGATGGGCAGCGACCTTTCTCCTCGCAGTGAATCTCCACACCTGAGATGAGGTGATCATCAGACAGCATCTGTGCTGTCAGCAGGCCTGACAGGTAGGTGATGAAGGGCATGGATTTCAGCTCCTTCTTGTTCCCAAGTTCAGTCGTTTCTGGTTTAAGGAGAAGGAAGAAACCAAACAACATTAAATAAATCTCAGCACAGTCCTCTTCCCAAACCCAAACTTTGCTGCAGCCAGGATAAACGCAGCTGCTGAAGGTACAGGCCAGGTGGGAGCAGGAAAACAGAAATGTCAAGGAGAGAAGGAGAAAAACAGGACTTGCAGATCACTGCTTGAGGGTGTGAGCATTTCCAGACAAGCACTTCTAGAGTGACAGAACTGATTGTGTTCTTCTATTTTTTAGCTCGTGTTCTCCTTCTCTTTTCTAACTTGCATATTCACTCTCTGTGTCCCAAAATGTTTTTTTTCTGCTGAGGAGAAACCTCTCCAAAGGGACCACATCAAGTTCACTCCCACACCAACA
Organism: Acanthisitta chloris; assembly: GCF_000695815.1. Taxonomy (NCBI): domain Eukaryota; kingdom Metazoa; phylum Chordata; class Aves; order Passeriformes; family Acanthisittidae; genus Acanthisitta; species Acanthisitta chloris. Next base: position 3,886 of record NW_008677680.1, on the reverse strand, counting down.
CCAGCCCTCTCTAGTCCCTGTGGTCCTTAGTTCATTCTTTTGGGTGACATATTATCCAGGACACTGAGATGGACCCAAAGAGGCTGCAAAGAGACTACATGGAGGGATGGAGGCCCCTGGCCGGGTGGGTAAGCAGGTATGGGAACAAACTCATCACATGAGGAATAGATGGAGATGTTACCAAAACCAAAGTGTCAACACTTTGCTTTCAGGAAAAATTCAGGTCTTTAAAATGCACTGTGAAACCTCCTGGTAGTCTTAACCACAAGGTGATAAACCTGGAGGGCCTTTACTTTGTTCTGTGTTGGTCCAAACACTCTCTAAGGACAAGGGAAATATCACACCTGGTGATACCCTGAGCAAAGGAGACACAACTCCCATGTCTGTCCTGAACACCTCCATTTAAATACTTTGTCCATAGATGGATTGATCCAAGAAGGAAGGTCCAACCTTCACAACGTGGTGACACCTACAAAAGAAAAGCCTTTCTCCATCCTGTGGCTGTTGCCTCCAGCAACAACTTCCCAGTCCCAAGAAGGAGCTGAAGAAGAACAAGGGTTGTCTCAACTCCCTCAGCTTGCAGTGACATGCAGCCAATCTGTCAAGGCATTAGTCAGTTAGAAATGCAAGTAAACACAGTATTCATTCATGACTCCTGGAGCCCTCCAGGGCAGGGACAGCCCTTCCCTGCTGTCTGGCTGTCAGGGAAGACTTCTGTGCACAGGATCAAAGCTGTCATGGGAAGAACAAGCAAATTCCAACCAAGCCATCTTTCCGTGGAATAAAAAAGGGGGGGGGGTAGTTGCTAAGACAGATAAATTAAAACAAGGCTGTGAGGAGATGTCTCAACATCTAGGGAGACACTAGTGTACATAAACAATAGGAGTTGGAGATGGTTCTTGGAGAGATTATTTTCTAGAAGACCAGCTCCAGACAACCTCAAGTCTCACAAGGGAAAGCCATGAAGCCTTGAAAAACTGTGTGGCTCAGAAAGGAGGAAGCTACAGGGTGATACCATGAGCCTCTTCTCACTGCTAGGTAAGAGTAATTGGTTTTTAACTTCACTACTGAAGTACATGTAAAAGAGAAAGGAGACAATTACACTTCTGGGCTGTGAAACTTCTTCACCAGAGCTGAAGCAGTGATTTCAGAGATCCTCCACGGGGAAAGAAGTTTTGGAGCCATGCTTTAAGGGAGGACATGAACAGAGAAATGAAGGGAGAGTAGAATCTCATGATAATCTCATGATTTGCAATAGGACATCAAACCTGCCTTCCTGAATTACAGGCTGTATAGCAAAGAATTATAGACCACTATAATCCAACCAGAGGGAGCAAAGCCATTTCAGGAGCAGCAGTCTTTTTTGAAAGAGTAGAGCTCTGCAAATGAAGGAAGGTAGAAAACTGTGAGTAGCACAGCTCCCTTTCCCCAGCAGCCATGCACTAGTGACAGATTAACCATGGAGCCAGGAGACTCAGGGCAGACCTGTCAGCAGAGCAGACTTCATGGCTAATGTGAAAGTGGCTGTCTGCAGTTAATCCTCTTTAGAACAGATCCCAGGTGCTTTGAGGAAAAGGATTCCTTTGCAGGCTGGCTTCCTGGGGATCTAAGGGGTTACTGCAATGGAGCTCACTGGTTCAGTGTACTGGCAAGGGCTCCATGGTGTTCCCTTGTACCAAAAAGGCTCCGAGTACAACTCCAAAGGAGGAAAATGAAATAGGATGTGGCTCAGCAGAGGGAGACAGGCTTCACAGCCAAACTGCCAGCTCTCATCCAGATGAGCACTTGGAAGTCATCAGCACTGGATAGCAATTCCTGGTAGCTTTTGCAGAATGAGCTTGGGGTGCTTAAGTACAGCCCTAACAAAATAACCATCCCGTTTCTGCTATTGAAACCTATCTGAGAGCAACAGCTGCACACCCTGCTTGTGAGCCAGCTCCTCCAGAGCTAGGGAGAGGCAGTGAGCAGGAACTGCTGCTCCTCATCTGTTTGCTCAGAGGGTGGAAAGCATCAGCTCCAGGTGCTTCATCCCTAGAAAGCTGGAGATTTCCTCGACAGAGGTGGTGTTTCCTTCTCATCCACCCACATCACGCACCACTCATGGCATCTCACAGAGGAGTTATCCAGCTCTGAGAGGTGTTTTCCCTCCAAAACACATTCCTGGACCTGCCATTCCAACTATAGCACAGGAAGAAGGGAATGGGGTCCCTCTATCTCCCTCTCTCTTACATCTGAGATGAGTTTTGGTCATCTCAGCTCCTTTTTTGCAAGAAGGGGGCTCAGGGGCAAACCCAACAGTGAACTGGAGGCTCAGCCTGGCTTTTATTGCCTATGCAAAACAGGATAACATCCCAGGGCACTCTGATTGCTCCTGCAAAACCTCTGATTCCCTCCTGGGAAAGGGCATTGCAGGTGACCACCACCAGGATGCTCCAAAGGTTCTGTTCTGGCAGAAGGCTGAGGTTTGGCTGCAGGGGCTGCAGCAGTGAGGATACAGGGATTCCTTATCAACCTCTGAATCTGAACATGCTTTCACTAACACTGCTGGCAACTCAGCTGAATCCTGGCAACATCTGTTTGGAAGCAGAGCTCCGCGGATGTGGTTAGACGCATCACGGCAACTTGTGGGAGTTATTAGTTTGTTTGTCTGAAATATGTATTTGAAAAAAACCACCACCAACACAACAAAACAAATAAAATAACAGCCTTGCACCAGGCATCAGGCCTTGCATAAGAAAGGAAGGATAAGCAGCACAGCCTGTTGGGGTGTCTGGCTCTGTCTTTGGGCTCCACAAGGATCTTATAATCCCACGGCATGAGGTGAATGTCTGCACACAGGGGTCCCTGCTTGGGATGCAGCAGTTGCAGATGTGGAGAAATGCTTCCAGCATTACAAGCAGCACCTCCTGGTGCCTGGACAAGAGGGAGCATGATAACACTACTACCGTAACAAAGCCAACAGCATAATACCTAATTCCTTTGTATTGGAGTGCTGTTTTCTCTTGAGAGTTCCCAGGAGATGATGGGCTTGCTATTGATCCAGTATTTTATACAGCACTTCTTCCAAAAGATCCCCAAATCATTCCAAAACTAGGAATCACTCCATTTCCCACAAGAACACAGGCACATCAGGGGTAGGATGTGGGGACACATCACGGGTCGGATGTGGTAACTCTTCAAGAGCAGAAATGCTTGGAACAAGGAGAGAAGAAGGTTCTCCAGCTGAAGTTGTAGAGGGAACATCAGGAACAGACCCAGTTAGGAGTTCCTCCAGGCTCAGCAAGTTAACCCCACCAACACCAACAGGCTGCTCAGCTGGGTCTGATTTAGGTCCTAGGTTTTGCATTTCATGCAAGGGAGAGAGAATTCTGGTCTACCTGCTCTGTGCACCACCCTCCACTGGACAGACCTAGTGCCACCATGGGCAGGGCAGTGGGAACTTACAGCCAGGACATATCTGCTGGCACAGGCTGCCTGTTTGTCACCTGCTGGAATAATACCCTGTTTGTTGGCAAATCCATCGAAAGGGAGTTAGAAAGAAAATCAATAGATGTGTTTGCCTGGGAATTTCTCTTGCACTGAGATATTGTCAGTGCAGAGCCTGGACAGATTTAATGCTGCCCACTGTTAGTGATGGGCAAACACTGCTGGGGCTGTGAGGAAGGTGTGGGCACAGTGTCCAGGGGAGTCAGCAGTTCTTCTCTGTCACAAGCATCCATGTGTGCAAGGAGGATAGGACAGGACAAGAGGGAATGGCTTTAAATGGACATAGAGTAGATCTAGATTAGATGTTAGGAAAAAAAGTCTTTACTGTGAGGGTGGTGAGGCAGTGGCACGGGTTGCCCAGAGAAGCTGTGGTTTACCCATCCCTGGAATTGTTCAGTGC
>NW_008677679.1:0-12379 GCF_000695815.1 Acanthisitta chloris | reverse complement strand
GGGGGCGGCAGAGGGATGGGCTGACCCCCATAAACGGCATCACGGGGCAAGAGGAGGATGCAAGCACCTTGGCTGGGTGTTCAGACCCCCCTCCACCGCTGACATCCCCTCCCGTGGCTCCCCAGCCCGTTAAAAAAGATTCACAGGGGATATCCCACCCCCTCCAATGCCCCCAAGGAATAAGTTATCCCAGCGTAGAGGGAAGGCTGGGCTGGGGCTTCCATCCCCAGACACTCTCACCCACCCGACACCGCACGGAGCTGGGAGCATTCACAGGGCTGAGCACACCCCGGGGCTGGGTGGGAAGGGGAGAGTGCGGGAGCGCCAGGAAAGCGTGTGCAGGAGACAAGGCTTGGCAGGGAAGATTTTTCCCGAAGGTGTTGCTCATGTCCAGCTCAAATCAGTACAAGAAACCAACCTCCATTTTCTTTATTTCGTGGGTTTTTTTCAGACTGTTAAAAAGAAAAAAAAATTTTAAAAAGAGAAAATGACAAAAAAAAAATCCTGGTACATGAAATAAAGATTTTTTTTTTATAACTTGGTCCTCGTTCATGTGGATTTATTGGGGGGGGGGGGGGATTTGTTGTCCTGCTGTGCCAGAGGAATGCCTCAAAACCCATCAAGAGAATCAACTACTGCAGACAATTTTGTCCTCACTGACAATTCAGTGGATGGTCTCGCTTTAGGATGGTCTTCGAGATACAAAGAGAACAGACAAGGTAAGAGGACAGACCAACTTTTTTTGAAGTAAGTGTGGGTAAACTCAAGTCATACATGTGGGCTTTTCATGCTGCTCCCCAAAACATCTGCTCCAGCCCCTGTTTAGCTTCCAGTATCTCCCCTCCTGTTCCATTCCTTCCAGGGTAGAGATATCACAAAGGCTGATGCCCCAATTCCCACCAGAAGACAGTGGCTCTTATGGCAGCAAGCCAAGAATTGCCAGTGAGCTCAGAATTCACATAGGCTGGAGGGCTCAAAGAAGAAAAAGAAAGTGGGCCTAACATGGTTTTGGGGTTTTGTTCAGCCACTCATGAGATTTCTGGCAGTTTTCCTCAGTAGCTGGACTGGCAGTGGCTGCCTGGTGGAAATGCTCAGAGTAGGAGCCCGGAACAGGAGATTATTTACAGCTGGAGGTGTAGACCCAGAAACAGGTGAGGTGGCAGAGCAGGGGGTTGAGATCCCCACAAAGGGGACTAGGCTCCTGGCATGTCCCCTCACCTCCCACTCACCGTCCGCAGCAGGGGTGCCATCAGAGATCCCCTCACCCTCCACTGGGCTCTCACTTGCCATGAGACCCTCCTTGGCTTTCTGAAGCAAACCAGAATCCCCACCAGACTCCATCAGCGAAAAGGGGTGACATGGAAGGACTGCCACCTGAGTGACAAAGCTTCTCTGAAGGGTCTGACCCATGGTGGGTAAGTGAGACCACGAGCTGAATGAGCAGGTGGGACCAGGGGAGGTAATTTGGCAGCAGCAGGGGGCAGTGGGGTGAAGGCAGACCTGGTTCCAGGTGTCCCAGCAGATACTGATGGGTTGCAGTGTAATCACAGCACTGCAGTCCTCCCTGCCACCCAATGTACCTCACACAGGTTAATACCAGTTCTCAGCATCTGTATTCCCTGGCTGGCACCTGTGGGTCCTCACTCTGGTCCCCCCTGAACTCCCTCCAGCACAACCTCCTCCAGCTCACCCCTCTTCTTTGGGCCTCTGGTACCACCTAGCACCTACCCTGTGCCTTTCGTGGGCCAGCCAGCAGGACACTTCACTGCCAAGGTAATTGGGGGCACCTGCTGACCCATTTCTGCTCCTCCTCCGAGAAGCCTTCCCAGGAGCAGCCTCACCAAGAAGGAGGGCATGAGGAGGGGAGAAGCAGCAAAGCAGGCCAGGTGCTGGCTCTGGGGGACACCAGGGAGCTCCTGGCCCTGCCACACACACATCTAGGATGCAGCCACATCCTCACCCTGTCCAGCTCACAGACCCAAAACCTTCTCATCCCCTTGCCTGGCTCTGAAACACCCGTGAGTGTGGGTCCCACTCAGGCATGGGAGGGATGAGCTGGAGGAACCCCCCTGCATCTTCTCCAGCATCCCTGTGATGATTCCAATCCTCCTGCTGCAGAGCTGGTGGCAAGAGAGTACTCTCTCATCCTTCTCCACGGCACTGGGGGGATGTGGCTACAATTCCCATGCAGTGTACTGCCTGGAGTGAAGGGAGTGCATGGCTCAACCCCCTGCACAACTCCATGAGGGGCTCCTTCCTTGCAGGGTGCAGATGTTTCTCCCCTTCTCCATCTGGCTTTTATGGGATGGGGCAACAGAGGGAGAGAGGCAGGGAAATGACACCAACCTGAAATTAAGTGTGAGGAATGCTCCTCAGACAGGGCCAGCCTTCATGCCATAATAATTAATACTAATACTCTGCACTTATACAGCACTTTTCATGTTCAAAGCACTTTGCAAACATTAACTAATTAATCTGTCATATTAAGTGATGTCTTAGAGGGGCAACATCGAAAGCAAACAGCTTGTGCGTGGGCAGGAGCCTTCATTCCCTCTCTCTCCCAGAGCACATTAACGCTTGGGTAGGTGAAACACCCTAAAATGTTATCCTGTGCCCCTCCTAGGTCTGCTCCCCATGCTGTCTGCTTGCCTCTCCCAGTACTGGCTGTGTGCTCTGGCAGGTCCTGAGTATCCCAAGGCTGAGCAGGGCACAAGAGTCTTCACCACAGCACTGAGCCGCTGAGGTCCTTGGGATGCCAGAAACTTGTGACTGAGAGGTCAGTTAAAATATTTGTTTTGGAAAAGTCCCTGTCCTAGTCCCAAGCCCCAGCAGCAAGGAAGGAGAGACAGCAGGCCCCTTACAGCACAGCAGGAGCAGAGATGGAGCAGACAAAGTCTGGTCTGATGCCTTCAGCCAGGTTCCTGTCACGTCACGGCCCTGGGACCTCTTCAGGGCCAACGGGCATTCCCTGCTTTCAGGTGCCAGAGGAAAGCAGCGCCCAGCCCTGCGTGAGGCTGCTGATAGCCACCCTCCAAATCTGAGGACATGCTCTCAAATGTTGGCCAGGGATGGGTAGAAGGCAAGCAGAGCATCTGCCAGGGAGAGTGCTTCCCTACTCAGAGCAATCTGCAAGGATGGCTCTGACAAAGGATCTGAGCTCCAGAGGGCATCCTCTGCCCAGTGGCTGCTGACTGGTGCTGGTAGTGGTGCCAGGTCTTTCCTCGCAAAGAGGCAGAGCAGGGCTGAAGAGGGAGCTCCCTTTGGGGGATGGTTTGGGGCAAGGGAGCACTTGCTATTGAGTAATGCCCATGTCCTCAAACATACAGGTCTGCTTGCCGCTCCTCTGCTGCCTCTCCTGTATGGATCACAGCCAGGGCTGGCTGGGTTTTGCCTTTGTGGGAGACAATCCGAGTGCTCCTCATGTGGGGAAACCCAGATACTTGGCTATTAAATTAACATCAGGCATTTAACAGCATCATTGAAATGGTTTAAACACCTAGGAGTGGTAATTAATAATAATGGTTTGGTAAGGGAGGAAATTAAGACCCAGATATGGAGCCCAGTATTTTTCTCTGCAGATAATTTTTAGTGCCAAATGACTACAGAGAGAGGCCAAGCATCAGGCACACGAGCCTAATGTCTTACTTGTGTGTGAGGACTGCCATGAGGGAAGAAGACAGCCACATATCTCACCCTTCAAAAGCCAAGCACCAAGGCCGAGGATGGGGAGAGGTTCAAGAAGGGGAGAAAGGGGGGTCTGTGAAGAGGTACAGTCAACGTAAGCTGCTAGGTGAGCAAGGGTGGCAAAGGACAGGCCATCTGAATGTCCTGAAAGGACAAAGGTCAGAGGTGGCTCCAGACAACTTGGCAACCCCTTCCCAGGTGCCTTTGAGCTGCTGGGGGCTCCTCCTCTCATCTCCCCAGGCTCTTCTGGACACCTTCTGGAGAGATAGAAAGAAGAGGCATCAGTTTTGGTAGGGAAGGGAGGCAGAGGGAGGGTAAAATTTAAGAGGAGGACCTATACAGATTAAGGGGATGTGAATTAAATGCCACCAGCCTGAGTTTTTCCTCTGAGAGAGGGTAACAAGTCATCCCTCTTGCTAAGCTGAGGGCATGGAGCAGGACCACGCATGGGCTGCTACACCATATGCAGCTGCTCACCCAGACAGGGCATTTACAAGAAGTCCTGATCAAACCCAACATACCTTACCATACTTTGGTGGCTCCACAGAGCTCCAGAGCAGCTGTGCAGCCAAAGTGCCCCATGGAGATGACAAACTCCTCTCCAGTCTGAGAGAAGGGACAAGGACCTGTTCCCAGGACATGGGACAGGTGTAAAAAGACCTTTACGTGGGGACCTGTGGCCACAAGGGTAGGGAGGACATCTGTGATGTCCCAGTGTCCATGTGGCTACTCCATCCTAAAGCCATCAACCACTGGCTGGAAGAGGGGTGCTGAGGACCTGCCAGACATGGAGGTGCAGTGAGGACCCTGAAAGAGGACCCAGAACCCCAATGGATTATGCTGCTTCCCATCAGTGCAGCAGCAGGAGGTGGATGACTGCCCTCATCTTCCTGGCTGCAAATCCCAGCTTTGACCTGGCTCAGGCAGAGCCAACACAGACGTGAACCATTCTGGCAGAGTGTTGTCATCTGTGCCAGTTTTACACCGTGGAGAGGAGTAACGTGCGAATGACGCCAAACCCTGCTGACCTCGTTTCACTTGCCCTTTACTGAAACCTTCAGGCCTTGCACCCTGGGCACGGAGAGACAAGGGTGCCATGGCTCATGTATGCAACGAGGGCTCGGCCTCGGCATCCTCTGCAGAGGTCAGCTCTTGACATTGCAGACAGTGCGCAGCGAAGGAGCTGGCTGGACTGACACTGGCAGCTTCAGCAAAGGGGTCAAGATACACAGTCATGGGCTGAGTCCCAGAAGCAGATCTGCAAGGGCAAAGCACTGGGATTGGGAAAGGGTTTTCTCTGCTGCTGCTCCTCCTGCTGCTCCTGATCCCCTCAGGGATGGAAAAAACAAGGGACTTTGCTCTCTAGGGACCTGTCAATCAGAATCTGCCAGCACCGTTTAATTTGCTGCATTTATGCCTGCCAGGAGCGCCGGCCAAGCTGCCCGTTCCTGAGCAGGCAGTGCCATCCCGTGGGACGAGCTCGGCACAGCAGCGGAGCCCGACAGCAGCACCGAGCGGGAGCTGGAGCAGCCCCACAGCTTCCACGGGAGACGCAGCGCTGGAACCCTGGCCCGGTGTCCCACTGGAGCACAGGGGTGGCTACTGGCCATTTCCACTCTGCTAGGGCTCTTCACTGCCTGCTTCCCCTCATTCCCCCTCTCCTCGCAGCTCGGAGGGGACACAATGATGTCGCTCACCCTGGGGTTTGGCTTAGTCTCAGCCGGGACAGGCTCCAGCCAGCACAGCTGCAGATATGATTTTAGGAGGGGAGGGCAGATGATAAAGTTCTTACTGTGAGCTTGGTGTGGCCATGAGGTTCGAGGCAGCATGTCCCACAAGCTACCTGCCATCGGCGAGTCTCCCCACCTCTCCTACCCTAAGCTCTGCACCTCTGACTGGTGCCTGCTTGGAGATCATTCAGGAGTGTTTAGTGGGGTGATACTCTATGCATGCAGAACAAAGAGCAATCCCATAGAGCAGCTCCCAGGTCAGGGAGCCCCACGGCTGCCCCATGTCTCCTTCAGCCCCTGTTACTCTCCCACGAGTACCTGGTGCTTCATGTGGGCCCCTCTGAGGAGTAAGTGGTGAAGGGAAGGCACCTTCCCAGCCCCAGCCCCTTCCCAGCCCCTCCTGTAGGGACCAGAAGCAAAGCCTGGACCTGACCTTGGAAGTCAGCTGCGACCTTGGGAAGTGCCTTATCCAGAAGGACAAGCTGCAGACAGGGAAAAGGAGAGAAAGACCTTGGGCTGCTGCAGTGGGAGCTTTCTGGAGCAAGGCTGAGAGTGTGCATCCTTCCCAGTTGCCTCGGGGTACCTGACGCCCGATGGGGGACATACGCAGCACAGTTTTGCCAGAAGGGACAAAAGCACCCGGCTGACTCCTCCAAAGACAGAAGAGAGCAGATGGCACTGAAATCTGCTCAAGAGGAGAGGAAGGAATGGCCCCGAGGCTCCGCACTCCCTGTACCCTCCGCACTCCCTGTACCCTGAGAGGCACATTTGTCCGCGGCCAAGCGTGTCGGCCAGCCCTGTCTCTGACTTACCAAAGGGCAGGGAAAGGAATGGCAACCATGGCTTTGCTGGGCTGCTGCATGTCCCTTGCTGCTGTTCTCTTTTGTGGGGATCTTCCTGAGAATCCCTGGAAGGTGAACAGTATGTTATACATATAGTTAGCATCTGCTTTTGGCTCCTTACTGCTTTGATAATTAGGTCTTGCACAAACGGGGTTCGGCTCTGCTCACTAGCAGAAATTGCCTGAACTCTGTTTCCACCTCCTGATATCCATTTTAGACCTCTTTTCCTGCCTGGATTAAGCATTAAGCTTTCCAGAGGAGGGACCAGCCAGGCAGGAGCATTTGCAGAGCCCCTGAAGATTCTGATTTTTCACAGAAGTTACTGTAACATTGATGGTGTTGAAGCAAATAACTGTGGGCCCTTCTATGCTGGGCAAGGGACTTGTAAAGAGAGCCCATGTTGCCCACGGCTCTGCTCACACACACTGAGATCCTTCTGAGGGCAGCACTGCATATAACTCCAGCACTGGATAACCACAGGGCGTGAGTGGAGCTCCCACAGCTGCAAAGCAAACCTCTAACTCAGTGGTGAGAAGGCATGGTGTGCCTTGCACCCTCCATCACCCAGGGCCCCATCCTCTTCCCCGCTGTAGGTCTGGCTGGCTCTATGCAGCATTTCCCAGATGCAGCAGCCATGACCTGCTTCTGCCTTGGTTGACACAGTTCCCCATCACCACGAACGTGTTTCTCCTCCGGTGAGGCAGGACAATATTGTCCCTCCCTGTGCAGCATGGAGGTGACAAGCTCCCACTGCAGAAGCTTACCAGTGTGGCCTAGAAAACAGCCACAGAGCAGGGATTTGCAGCTCAGCCTGTGGACTCCCAAGCTCATACCCCAGCCACCGAACCAGCCTTCCTCTCCTGATGCAGGCTCAGAGCCAGCAGGGACGCTGCTGGCGCCAGCTGCTCTAATTGAGCTTTGTAGAATAAACTTGTGGAATTAGCCTGTTGGCTGCTGGGATAAAATCCAGCACTGAGTGCAGATCAAAGGAGGAAATCTTGCTGACAGTTTGTGGGGAGGCAGCTGGACCTGGGCTCCTTCTACAGCTCTGTAAAGGGCAGTGCTCAGCAGCCAAGGGTGAGGATGCAGCATGATACACACTGCCTCTTTGACGATACATGTAGTCCAGACCCTGATGGTCAAAGCTACAGAAACGTTGTGAGAGTTCTGACACTAGTGGTAAAACCAGTCAAAGCCCAGCAAGAGACAGCACTAATTCAGAGAAAGACAAGTTTTGGGTGTGCCAAAAGTTGTGGCTTTTCCTGGTAGCATGGAAGGAGCAAACAATGCAAGGTCAGGGTCTGAGCCCAGCCTACAGAAGCAACATGGTTTAAGAAGGGGCAGCCCTTGCCCAGTTTCTGTCTGCCCTTGAGGGAAAGACAGTCCAGTCCAGCAGCCAGGGAGAGCTCAGCAAGAGGAGGAAGAGGGGAAAACGCCTCACAGTGAAAGCCCTATCTGCTACCAAGAATAATAAACTCAGCATATTCCTTGTGTGGACTTTACTGGACAGACATGGCTGGTCTGAACACATGCAGCAAATCTGCCAGGTGTCACCTGCTCCCAGCACCAATAGATCACACAGGCAGCAAATTAAAAAATCAGATTCACAGCACATACACAGTAAAGTTGTTTTATGGCCATTTTTCCACGGTTCCTGAAAATCTGATCAAGCCCAAAAAAGCGGGTGAGCGACTGCCACATGGAGAAGGCAGGTTTATAGTTCAGCCTCCAGAGCACCAGAGAGAGGAATGAAGGTGTTGGAAAGGAGGCCATGCATTGCAGCAAAGCACGTGGCCTGAGAGAACAGCAGACTGAGAAGGTAGATAAAAGTGCCATGGGAAAGATGGGATGCAAAGAGCAGGGCCAGGGAAGGATGGAGGGCTTCCCAGCCTGTGAACATCAGCCTGTGGCAGTTTATAGTTCAGCCTCCAGAGCACCAGAGAGAGGAATGAAGGTGTTGGAAAGGAGGCCATGCATTGCAGCAAAGCACGTGGCCTGAGAGAACAGCAGACTGAGAAGGTAGATAAAAGTGCCATGGGAAAGATGGGATGCAAAGAGCAGGGCCAGGGAAGGATGGAGGGCTTCCCAGCCTGTGAACATCAGCCTGTGGCAGGAGCCAGTTTGTGGCGGGAGCCAGTTCATACACGGCCAAGGTAGGCTGCAACGAGAGCCCTGGAGCCAGCAGTGAGTTTTGCTGCTTGAAAGATGATGACAATGACTGCCGAAGAAGAGTCTGACCTGAAGAGGTGTATGTAAACATCAGGGTTTTGTGTAGTGGGAAGGTGTTAAGGCTGAAGGCTATTTCCCTTGGTTTCTGGGTTTGTCAAGCGGCATAGGGCAGTGAAGACTAAGCATATGGCACAGGCATACGGTGTGTTTGGTGTTTAGAGAGGAAAAGGAACCCAACTGTCTATTTTTGATGCATTGCTTACAGGATTGAGAAAAGGAACTACTGGAAAATAATGTTTTAATGTCAGCATTAGTCTTTCAATCCTCAGCTGCCTCTTTGAGTGGAAGTACAGTCATGCAAACTGGAAACCACTCCCTGGCTTAAGGTTTTCCAAGGCTTTGTCAAGGCAGAGGTGATCTATTTTCTAGGAAAGGCCCCTAATGGGTCGGATGCTTGGACATGCTCTTCTTCATTTAAACCAGGCATGCTCCTGGTAGCACTGCCTGAGCCTCAGATCATCCTCGCTTAGCAGGAGGAGGCTGCTACTCAATGCAGCGCTTGCTCATGGGGCAACAGCTCTCCAACAAGCCCCAAACCACAGGGGAGGCAGATGGAAGTAAAGGTTTAGGACTGGAGCAGCTAAGGTGCTAGAACAAGCCCCTCTTTTATAGATCTGCTAACACCAACACAGAGCCCAAACCCGGAGATGTGGGAGACAAGAACGAAAAAACAGATGGGAGCAATTTATCCTGGCTGTTCCCACGAGCATCTTCCAGGGAAGAGTGATTAGTCTTATTAACTGATTAAATGATTAATTAACTGATGAACTGAAATTATGGATTAAGGATCAAATGATTGCAAGTAAGTGTATTTTGAGTACTTTTCCAGGAAACGATATATTTCATGCGCCTTTAATCAGAGCCGGAGGCTGAGAATCCAACAGTTTGTGGCAGCAGTGTGTGGGGTCAGCAAGACAGGAGACAGGAGGTGCAATGCCTGGTGCAAAGTGGAAAGCAAAACAGACCCACTCCCTCTTCTAGTTCATTTGCCCTAAGACAGGCTGAGAAAGTTAGGGCTGTTCAGACTGGAGAAGAGAAGGCTGCATGGAGACCTCATAGTGACCTTCCAGTATCTGAAGAGACCGAGAGGGAAGCTGGAGCCAGGGAAGCTGCAGAGGGACTCTGTGTTAGGAGCTGCAGTGACAGGACAAGGGGCAATGGGTATAAATTGAAAGAGGGGAAATTTAGGTTAGATATTAGGAGGAAGTTTTTCCCTATGAGGGTGGTGAGACACTGTCCCAGGTTGCCCAGGGAGGCTGTGGATGTCCCAACCCTGGCAGTGTTCAAAGCCAGGTTGGATGAGCCTTGAGCAACCTGGGCTGGTGGGAAGTGCCCCTGCCCAGGACAGGGGGTTGGGACTAGATGATCTATGAGGTCCATTTCAACCCTTAACATTCTATGATTCTGAATGTGGCAGCAAATCTCACCTGTTTAAGATTGGAATATTTTTTCTTAGAACTATTCTTCCCCTTAATAAGAAAATGGAAGGTTAGATCCATGCCCAGGGGAGCATTTACCTTGCACCACCCACTCCTTATGCAGGCTCTATCCTCCAACTCACAGTTATACTCAACTCTGTTTCCAGAAAAGGAAGATTTGAGCTAAGACCAAGCCGCGCATGATCTGATAGTGGCACAGGCTGCCCAGGGAGGATGTGGCTGCCCCAACCCTGGCAGTGTTCAAAGCCAGGTTGGGTGAAGCCTTGAGCAACCTGCTCTGGTGGGAGGTGTCCCTGCCCAGGGCAGGGGGTTAGGACTAGATGATCTATAAGGTCCATTCCAACCCCAAAAATTCTATGATTCTATGATCTGTCATCTCTGGTAGGCAGCAGCAACAATGCATTCTTTTGTATACACATCACGTAGGCTTGGGAGGGAAGAGGAAGCCTTGTAAAGCAAGGGAGTTTGGTTATCAGTCTATTTCTCTTCATCATTCTTTAGTCTATTTCTCTTTTCTGAACTTCTTGCTCTTTTCATCATCCTCTCCTAAGCTGTCAGTCCCTCTGAGCCCATTGAGCCCATTGTTCCAGCTCGGGGGGTGAGGGACAGGCGCTGTGGGAGTCACATGGAGCTGAGATTGTACCAAGCCTCTGCAAGCGACTGGCGAAGCAGTTCCAGCACTAATGATGTTTGTCTCCAAAAAGGCTGTTTAGGTGAGACAGTTACAAATTGTATTTTATAAACTGTATTTCTATAAGTGGATTTTTTCCCTGGCAGGAAAAGGCACTTTAATAATCCCAGTTCTGATTAATGGCAGGGCGTCTTGGCAAAGCACAGACTGCTGCAGCCGTGGTTCTTTCTCGAGGAGGAATTACAAGTGGTAAATAAAGAGGAAATGCACACCTCTCTGCCTGGAAAATATTGATCTAGACTCTTCCTAGGTAAAAGATACCCAGTACAATTCTCTGAAGAGTTAGGTTTTTTAGCCTGTGAGCTAAAAAGATTTGTAAACCAAATCTTGCTCTTTTTAGGGGGAGAGAAAATTTCAATCACTTGGGCATGAGAACATCTGGGATTTAATGATTTATTGCACTCACTCCAGGAGAATAAGTACTATCCCAATTACAGAGACAGGGACCTGAGGCACATGCTGTATTAAATCACTGGTTCATGGTCTCCTAGAAAGGCTGCAAGGCTGATTTCTAACTTCCAGCCGTAAGACTCCCCTCTGGCAGGTCCAGGGAAGCCATCAGGGACAATGGGAAACTTTGAGTATCACACTGTGAATACAGCAAGGGCAACTGCAATTCCCATTCTTCACACACCTCTAACTCTCAAAGTCAAGGGTTTTAGAACACCCTCTAATACACAAAGTTGAATGATCAAACAACTACAACCTGAAAAGTACCCGATTTTCTATAAAACCATTGCAGAGTTTGGAATGTACTTTTATTTTAAGCAGCTGTGTGTGAGAGAAAATGAAGAGGCACAGCACTGTTGTGTTTCCTATCCTGGCATGTGACTTTATATACTTCTTGTCCAGAGCCCTGTATGTCTGTTCTCTATCAAAGTCAATTCTTAGCTCCATTTTTATCTGTGAAAACAGGAATTTACCTACCAGACTTCACAGTAACTCCATCTCACATCTGTAAAACAACCTGGCACAACCAGACAGGGAGTGCATGCTAGTAGTTGAAATCTGCATTTGACTAACCTGAGGATCAGAATTCTTCCAATACATGATTTGCAAGGTTAAGCTGAACTCAAGTTTTCCCAAAGGCAAAAAAATCAATCAGTCTAGAGATCCGCCAGTCCTTTGTGTGGCTGTGAAGTGCAAGTTGTCTTCACAAGGATAAAGAGGCAATTTTGTTAGACAGTGAACCCATCCTGCTGCTACCAGGCATTTACACCAAAACCATTCCCAACAGACATTCGCCTGCCACGGGCTTAAATACTTCTGCTAAAAGAAGCTCTACACTTCCAGGAGGCTTAATCATCATTAGCGCTGGAGCTGTTTCTGACACCTCACCGCTGCCTGAACCTTCAGCAGGCACAGAAACCAATGTTTTCATCCTCTTTCTGACAGCCAGGTACAACCCGAACCGTTGTGCCACGCGCGGCTTTCACACTTCACGGCCGTTTAATTAATCAAGCGTTTTAATCAACTGGGCAAACTGACTATATTAACGCCGCTCTCTTCTCGCTCCCCACGTATTTTCTCTTATACGGATTAGGCAGGAGGTGTATTTCGGCGCATGAGGATGTCACGGCACAAAGCGCAGCGCAGAGGGACGGGGAACGGGACGGGGAACGGGCAGGGCAGGGACCGAGGAACGAGGGAAAGGAGGAAGAGGAAGAGGAGGAGGAGGAGGAGGAGTTTGCAGGGTGTTTTCCCGGTCAGGGCGGCTGTGCCGTCGCGGTGCTGACGCGGTCGGGGCGCGCCGGGCGGTGCGCG
>NW_008677678.1:0-771 GCF_000695815.1 Acanthisitta chloris | reverse complement strand
AAGCAACTGATCATACAAACAAATGGGGGAGTCTTTTTCTTTTTGGACTGAACTAGTCTGCCTTTACCCTCAAGAGTCTTGTTATGGATTTGGTACCATAAATTCTAAAGCAAATGTGAGCTGGCTCATTTCTGACTTTCACAAAGAGGTGTAGCACCTTGTCACGTAGCATTAAACTACAAAACAAGGCAAGCTTAGAGATCTGAAATGTTTCAAGATCAAACTGTGTGCAAGGGTGGCTCTACTTCACACATCTTTGGGTAGAACATTCTTAAACTCAAGGATATCCAAATCAAATTGAAGCTCTTCAACAGAATGCAGACCACAGAGTGTGTTGCTGTGGTGAAACTTATCCAGCTGACTGTGGTAGTTCCCAGAGTCAGGTTTTTATGGACTTTCCCCAGGATATGTTTTCAAAATGCAATTAACTCATATCTTCCAGGGCTGGTGTATACGTTCCCACAGGGATTGCAGCTTTTCCCCACGAGATATTACATGTACCACGTACCTTTGCAAAGGATGCCTACAAGAACATCATCACTTACTCTTTCATGCCACGTGGAGGGCATTTTGCTGCCTTTGAGGAACCAAAGCTCCTGGCACAAGACATCATGCAGTTTGTCAGAAAAGTGGAACAGCTGTAAACCTGCAGTTTAAATACATGCACAGAATGGAAGCAAGTTATTTTGCCACCAGCAGAACCTTTACTTTAAGGGATGAAATAAATCAAATGTAATCAAATACAGAAAATAGCATTTTATTCTGATAATA
>NW_008677677.1:154514-186215 GCF_000695815.1 Acanthisitta chloris | reverse complement strand
TCTCTCTTGTGTGCTTATATGCATGGTAAAATTTGTCTTTCCTCCCCTGGGTACATGGTTTTCCTTGGTAATAGGCCATGACACTACCATAATTTTTTCTAAATCTCCCTTTTACAATTGCTCATCATTTTCCAGAATGCTGTATTTTTTTTAGGTTTTCCAAAATTGATCTTGGCTAAAGAGAGAGTTTTTTAAAAACTTGCAAAGCACACCACAGGACAGTATGTGTATTTTGATCTCTATGTACATCTTTTCATCAATCTACATGTTTATATTTCTTTCTTTATCAGGATGGAGAGCAGAATGGAGACAAATAAATAAAAAGAAACATGACATTGCTAATATAAATGACCAGGCCATTACTTCAGTGTCAGAATGCAATTAGATCTGACCTGGGACTGGAATTCACTTCTCAGCAGGCCTGCTTAATGATTAGTTTTATTGTTTCTTCATCACCCCTACTGGGGGGTTCATTTTTACTGGTAATGGAAAAAGACTGTTGCCCCTGGATAAAAAGCTGGTCATGAAAGACAAAGGGCTGATTGAGGACTGCTAGGCGTTTCAGCCTGCATACCACCTCTTCTTTTGCTGTCCTGGTTGACAGCAGGAAGAACAGTGAAAGGGGTCAAATCTTAAAGGGCCCTCAGGGTAAGGAGCATCATGCTGTATACAGAAATTAGCTGGAGAGGCTTTTATAGCTCAGAGCAGTTCTGATCACTGTTGTAAGACGAACTGAATTAGAATCTTTGCAGCAAGATACTGCAGGTACCAGACATTGCTGGTATGATTAGTATTGAGTCTGAGACATGGTTAGTAATGTAACTGTGGTTTGTAAACACCTGCTCACACTCCCAATCCCAGCATGCAGGTACAAGTACGCTTCTAACAACAGCTAGAAATTTCCCAACAGCTGTAACAGGTAAAGACTAGTTTAAATCCTTGGCAAAACCTGTGTGCTGGCTGCTACCTGTTCGGAAGTGTTTCCAAACGGGTTTATTATAAGCCCTGGCATAAATAAGAATAATACAAATAGTTCCTGTTTGTTTGCTTTAGTTCACTGGGTACATGAAACATGTAGTGTGACTCACAAAGTTGTAGGATGAGTCTGAGGTAGAATTACAGACGTTGTGCTATCTGATATTATGAGATGTAACAGGTGTCTGTGAAGGCAGTTTCCCCATCTGGAAACAGCGCTTAAGGGAATTTAGGCTGCTGTGGAAGAAAGGCTGGTTGGTTTACACTAGTGATGATAGGTGAGCTACCAGAGGATTGGAATTGGTGGTTTCTTCAGCTAAGCATCTATGGGCTGAGGTGTGTATTGAAACCACAGTAACTATATGTCTGAGTCTGCAAAAACTTGACTGGAAGCTTCATGAGAACAAACATGAAGCTGAGAGTCTTGCCAAGAGCAATGACACTAGTCGCTCCTCACAGCAGTTCAGCTAGACAGAAATAAAAATAAAATAATGCTTTTTAAATATCTTGATATCATAAGTACAAGACTTAGTACGCACTGGTGCAAATTAGTTATTCTTTAAGAACTTCATCTATACTGATCACACCAATTGTGAAACTAGCCTTTAATGTTTTATACTGTAAGAAATCACTTGGTAATGATCATTCATTTTTTAATATTAGAATCTGCAACAGGGCAAGTCAAGAGGGAGTTAAAATTGCATGCAAGTAAAGAAAATGTGGTCAGCTATGAACCCAACACTTGCTCTCTCAAATGAACTGGGAGTAACAATGGCTAAATTGACCAAATTCTGAAATGGTTTGGAAGCATAGGACCTGAAATCTGAATAAGCCAGGGTTACACCGGTATCTGCAGCATGTATAATTCACCCAAGACCTGGGTGCTCAGAAAAACATGCTCTTGTGATGTATTCCAAGTGGGTAATTATGCCCCAAATGTTTCTAATTCGTATAGATAGTTGTTCTGCTCTTACAGATCATTAACATGGTGTCAGTTAGGGCCCAAACTATGCATGAACTGACATATCCACATCACTTGGTATCCCTAGGCTGTGCGGAATTCACTTCTTCAGCTTGCCTACAAGTTTCAAACAATCAGATTTGGAGTGATACATATGTGAGGGTTGGCAGGAGCTGGAGATCAGTGTTGAGCCTTGTGGCAAATTCCTGATCGCTCTTCTGAGGTTTCTTCTGTGTCCTGCAGGCAGCACCACAGCCACCATGGTGGCTCCTCTGCACAAGGCATTGGAGCAAACTAGCCCTCACAAGGCAGAACAGAGTACGGCATCCCTTTTTCCTTCCTCTTCTGTCAGGGTGTGGGTTTCAGGAGAACTTCTGCACTATTTCCTCCAGGTCATTTGCCCCAGAGCCTGGATGGTTACTTCCTGCTTATAGTTTGGAGGCTGCCAAGGAAGAACAGAGAGCATGTGTCCTTCTTGAGTGAATCATGAAAGACTCAGAGACAAATGCTGTTGACACAGAGATTTGACAAGACATCTGTGCAGAGCTGTGACCAAAGAGACTTCTCTTGCTGTTTCCTATCTGTTGCAAAGCTGACATACCAGGATTTTGGTAGTGAGAGCAGCTGTGAGCTGCCTGGCTGCAAAGCAGGTTAGGGTAGGCTCTTTCCTTTGTCCAGTGCCTTGTGTGAATTCCAGCAGCAAGATTTTCACTCCAAATCTTCCATGCATATGCATGCATAATGGTCTGAGGAAGTTCTCTATTGCTCTCCCTCTCCCTCTGGGCTTTGCCATGTCCATGGGTCTTGGTGAATCCTCCTGATCCTGTAGGCTTCCTACAGGGAGAGAACATCCGAGTCTGGTCCTCCTGTGTTAATGGCTGGCAAATAGCAGTGTGAGTCATGTAGTGTGGTATGTTAGGGTTGTGAGGTAGGCATGGTGCAGATGGGATAGGTATAGTGCAAAGCACTTAGAAAGGGGTTATCGGGAATGCCACTAGACTTTGTGGGGCTCATGTCATGCCTAAGGGTGCTGTAGGTGATTGTGCAAAGGACTGTGCATTCCTTTGCTGGAATGACCTAACAGGGCATGTTTTATATACCTGAAGAAGCTCAGGACAGTTTCCAAAGGTATTTATACTTTTAACTCAAGTAAAGTTTGGTGATAAATATTTAGACATAGTGCTAAATATGGTTTTTGGGCCAACCTCACAGGACAAAAAATATATGTGGAATTACCAGAGGTTAAGCTCTAGTCTTCAGCATCTTGAATGACTGAAGTCTCATGTTTCCTCTATCTGCAACAGTTCATTTCCTGGGGATGAAGAGAGGTAGTAGCAGAGGGAGAGCTATGGATGCCACCAGAGTGGAAGGAAATAGCTCTGTAGTTGTTTTGCAGATCTCTAGGCTGGTGAATGCAGCTAGTCCTGGCCTTACACAAAAGGATGGGGACAGTGTGTATAAATGGTGCCTGTCTTCTCATTTGGCTGAATTACAGACTAAAGTAATTTATAACAAAGGGGAAAAGGTATATTGTTAGTAATTGTTATGTTAAGGAGCAAACCTAACTTGCTGATTTAGCATCCATTTCCTCATATAAAAGGGAGAAAAAAATGACGGCATGGGGAGACTTGGGAGCAGTGTAGACTATAGGAACATTTCAGAATAATTTCAGCTACATTTCTGCTAGGTTTGGTGGCTGCTTTCTCTCATCTCTTTTCCTAATTGGAGTGTCAGGCCCAGCATGTCCAGCAGGGATGCCACATTAATTCACCATGAAGCATGGTGTCAAGCTCAGGGATGGAGACCAGTGAGGTCTCTATGGAGTATTTGCTGAAAAGTGTGATGGGAGCTGAAGTAGAATATAGAGGACTTTAGGAAATATTCAAATACAAGATCAAAATGGATGACATTAATTTCCTAAACTTGGTTAAATTAGTTGCTTCTTGGTCACTTAACCTTGCATTTTATAGTTATTGATGACTTGTCCTCTAATTTGCCTTCCTCTGGTTCATGCACAGGCTACACATTAAGAATTTTTGAGCCTGGTCTGATGAAAATTATATTCAGCACTGCAAACCTGAAGATCAGATGAAGGTAACCCTGCCTGAGTGGCAGCTTCCTCCGTGGTGCTGATGGCATTTCTGAGTTTATGGGGCATACATGCTGGTTTTATGAGACCCTGCAAAAAACAGATGGGGTTGCTGGTGATTCAGAATGTCAGTGTCATGCTGGTCTGTCATGCAAATCTCTTGCTGACGTACATGAGGACCGTCATACTAATAAAACAGAGGATGGTAGTTACATGCCATTCCAGTGCCTTTTCATCAAAAAAACTCAATCAGAAAGCAAGGCAAATGTGTATGTGAAGTTTGTTTGTAACTGTCACATTGTTAATTAAAGCTATGTCTGATGAACTCAGCAATCTTTTCCCCAGTAGGGAAACCATCAGTCTAAGTACACTAGACTGTACACCAGAAAGTGGTGATTCATAAGCATGAGTTGGAAAACCCTCACAGTGAATAGCCAGCTGTCTAGAGTGAGCCAGGAGGAAGCACTGAACTTTAGCTAGGATGTGCCTGAAGTCACAGTTATCGCCAAGCCTCAGCAGGGTTTGTGGGAAGATTCCTCTATCTAGCCATGATCCAGAGCCCAGCATCCATTTTGAAGTGTGCAAAAAAGCAAGTGGGCAACTGCTCTTCCACCGTGTAACCAGAGGGAAAGCTTGCAGATGGATGGGGTAGATGTGGGCTCTGCCTTCTTCTTAGTCAGTATGGAGGAGGAGGAAGGAATCAAATCCTTTTCCTAAGCTCTCCCTCTGAAGTAGTGTCCTTCTACCATGTGTAGGTCAGGATGACCTGGAGTAGTTTCTTGTTTGTGCCACTGTCATCTGCTTGCAAGGACTGTGAGATTCATCGAACACATGTGAGCCAAAAGTGATGTGGCTCTGTTGCTTAGTGCTTAGGGTGCTCTGTTGGGTGGAAGGAATCCTGCTTCCAGACCCATGTCTGTATATTATTAACCTGGTGTTGAATGAGAAGCACAAAGATATCAATGACACAAATTCCTCTTCCTGCTCCATTGAAACACAGTGTCCACAACTGGCTGTTTGTGGAGACCTCAGTTTGTCAGTGTGAGCTGAGCTTGTTCTGAAAGCACTTGCTGAATTTCTTTCCTTCAAGGATGCAAACCGAGAAGCAACATGTTTCTAAATCATGACTGTACTCAGAAGTAAATTGTTTATCAACCCAGATTCTGGCAGTCTCGCACTTTTGTAGAAGAAATCTGCAACTTGGTGTATGTCAAGTAAGAAGGGTTCCAGTGACTTCAGCTTCCCTTAAGTTTAGGCAGGCTTTATTTGTCAGACTTCTGCATTTAGGTGTCCCATATCCACCTGCCTCTGACTGCAAGAGCCTGTGTGTTCTAAAGCATATTTGTAGAGCCTTTTGCATAAATTGACTGCAGTTTAAGAGTTCTTTGACCTATGAGAGTATTTTCTATATCTCATTATGACTCTTCGATTTCTTGGTTCTTTCTATTTGATTAAAAGAATCAAACTAAAAGAAGATACCCTCATCCAAAATGCAGTTTATTTAATCCCCCCCCCCCTCCAAATTTTCTGTGTGAATGAGGCTGTGAAGTTTGTGGATATTTGAGTTAGCTACTAACCCAGAAATACTACAGAAATGGCTCTCTCAATTGTTACCTGTATTTTGAATTTTAAGAAAAGTATGCTGCCAGTTTTGGGCTATATAGTTAAGGCTGTGTTTTCTCAAAAGTCAAAAGAGATTCTTGTCCTTACTTACAATATGGATATAACCCTGTAAAAAAATGATCTATAACTTTTTCCTGATACTGGTAAGAACTTTTATGTTCTTATTTCATTTATATGCTTAGTTAAAATCATCACAATAAAAAAACAAAAAAGCAAAACACCCACAAGGTCAAATGATCCATACACAGAAATTTGAAAAGAATGTTCTATATTACTATTATTTTCCAAAAATCATGTAATTCTTTGACTGACTCATGTTTTGTAGCAGCTTAGGCACTGCAGGCTGATGGCTGTCAGGTGTCAGTAAGCTGGCAGCTTAAAAGTTGCTTCTTTAAGTAGTCCCAAACAACTGAATTGCTCACTGTGTGCGAGGGTGGTTTCTGGCCCAATGTTTGCTGAGACACTGTTGGTTGAGGCTCTTACGATACTGCTGGTGTCTGGCTCTGCCTCCTGTGGTACATTTTTCCCCTGCCATGGGCTGGAAAAAGTGGTTAGAGGTAAGACTAAGAGGGGTTTCCAGAGAGTCAGTGAGTCTGAGGCCTTATCTAAACAAAAATTGTACCAATTTAACTGAAGCTATTTAGAAATGGAGGTTGCTGAATTAATGCCACCCCCTACTTTTTTTTTCTTTTCTAGAATGAAGTCAGGGGAGAAGCATTATTCATGCCAGTACAATTTATACTGTTTCTAATGGCTATATTTCCCCTTTTGTACTGTAAACAGCACTTGTTTTGTAACTCTTCGGTGCATATTCCAGCATATTCCTGGACGATAAACCAGAAACTGTGTCCCTTGCTGCTTTCATTTTTTTTTTTAATTTCTTCCTTTACGTGTTATTTCCTAACACTTCCAGTGATAGTCTGAATATTTAGCACAATTCTGGTAGTATTAATGTGTAAGCATATTCTCTGATAGCCTTGTTTAGGGAGATGTTTCAAATAACTTCATTTAATTCGTTGTGCAGTGTAGTGTATTAAGTGGGGAAAGGGAGAGAGATTGCAACTATAGGAGGATCCTACCAAGGTTTGCTACATCAAATGGCAAAATAGTTGTTTTTCATACAGAACTTTCCCTCCTATCTAGATATTGGCTCAAGACTAATGGTAGGAAAAAGCTTGTCATGTACTGCAGACAGTTTGTGGCAATGTAATCCACATAAATCAAGAGA
Organism: Acanthisitta chloris; assembly: GCF_000695815.1. Classification (NCBI taxonomy): domain Eukaryota; kingdom Metazoa; phylum Chordata; class Aves; order Passeriformes; family Acanthisittidae; genus Acanthisitta; species Acanthisitta chloris. Next base: position 179,339 of record NW_008677677.1, on the reverse strand, counting down.
TATAAGGAGGGATCTAAGTAGAGAAACATAGCTATAGTGTTTTTTTTTTTGTTGCCAGAAGCATTCCTGTCACCTTCAGAAAGACTTGGTGTTGAGTGCTGGTGGAGATGCACCCAAGAAGCATCCCCTCTGACTAGGCTTGCATGTTAAACCATATGACTTCAAGGTCTCAAAGAAGGTGTGGCTTCAAAGTGGAGACATAACAGCAGAGAGCTGAAAGAATGACTTTTTCCCCCTTTGTAATAATAATGTCAGAGCTGTTATTGCATTTGGCCTGGGGAACAGATTGGAAGTGTTTCTCAGAAGGGAAGTGCTTCCAGCTCCATGTCTCTTTCAAGAACTCCATTCCCATGTAGTTGCTGGAAACCTTTCAGGAAACCACATTCTCTTTCCCATCCCTGTTCAGCAATGTGTTCCTTCCCAGCCAGAGTGGCTCACAGACTGCTTCATCGGTTGGGCCTGGGAAAGGAATGTGACAATTCCAAAATTGGAGGGGGCAAAAGTGCTGGCACTTCCAATCCCATCCTATGCTGCATTTCAGAAGAAATCTCTCCTCCTCTCCCCTCCCTTGCCTTATGAAAGGGTTTTTCTACATCCATAAGCATGTTTAGAAAGATCTGCAGTCTCTAATTTTCCAGCATGTGGTGAGGAAGAATGCAATTTTAGCTGGAAACAGTCACATGGTCAGATCCTCAGCCTTGTGCAAATCTGTCCAATGCTCCTGAGGTCACGTTGTGCTGTGCTCATTTACACTGGCCTAGTATCTGGCTCCCCAAGTTGCCCTTGATGGCCCGAAATGATAACTGGTGTCTGAGAGTAACCTCATGTGACTGAAACACCACTGCTATGCAGAAGAAATGCCCTGAAATCTTGTGCTGGTGCCATTTTCCAGAAAATCAACAATTCAAAAAGACAGTAGGTGAAGAAACGCTGTTTATATTACAAGTTTCAATAAATAAGATAAAGGAGGCAGGAGTAAGAGTAAGGAGTAAGGATCAAGCAATTGTTAATGACTTAGAGGACAGAATCACATTAGAGACAGAAATATAAACTTGTTTTGCTATTGCTAAAAGCCCAGGAGATACACATTTCATTCTGCAGAGAAATATTCTGATCAGTACTTTTTTTCTGTCATAGCAGCAGGCAATTGAGCTTGGATCTCAGCCAACCTTTTTTAGCCTCTATTTAAACTAAATAGCTAATTAGAAGAGAACACAAGGCAGGATAATTTAGCCAGCTCTGTTAGTTTAAACAGAATGGGTTATTGGGCAATGCCATCATGGCACAGAACAATCACTCCCAGCTTCTGTGCCACAGGAGCAGTTAAGGCTTCCAAGATGAATTTTCAGCCATTGCTGTTAGGATGATTGTACTGTTTTCTTATTCTTTATTTTGATGCTGTTTTATTTGCTTGTCATTTTTACTCTTTGTATTGTGTAGTGTATGGGTGGTAATGATGAGATAGTGATTCTCAACACAACAGTTTCTCTTGAAGCAGACATTCATCCACCCTGAGACAACTGCTCTCCAAAACTGAAGGAAACGAATATGAGAGGGAAGCCTTACAGCCACTGAAGTCAAAGAAAAGTCTCTCATCGACCTTAGTGGGCAGGAAGACTGGGATATATATAGCTATTATTTCCATGTTTTGAAAGACTTAAGAAGATGAGGCTTGGAAAAATTAGGATAGGTAGGTGACCTTTGGGAGCTGTTTGGAAGCTGCAGGTGCACAGTAGCTTTAAAATATACAGTTCTTACTTAGGCATCAGAAATGGCTTCAGGGGACATGGTTTCAGAGAAGGAGCTTGATTTTTATTTTGATTTTTTAATCTAAGTGGTTTAGACTGTGGACATTATGGTTAAGTGGGCGAGGGTTGGGAAACTGAATTTTGTTCCAGCTCCTGATGCTCCCTTAATGTGTCCCCTTACAGTAGCTGTTAACCCTGTAGCACTTAGAACTCGTCTGTAAACTGGGAATAACAGTGTTGCCTACTTAAGTTTTGAAGCCTGATTAAATAATATTTGTAAGAAACTATGTGAGGCCAAAGTACTTCTGAGGTTAATCAGTTGCAGAGATGGAGCTAACACACAGGACTGTCTATAATTTGACACCATATACATTTCCTTTACAGAAGTGGTTCCCAACCTTCACTGGCCCATGGGAAGCCCAGTGAGCAAATAATGTGCTGTATGTAACATATGCTTTACTCTTTTTCAGTGGTCTCCATTTTAACTCTTTAGTTTCCAGCAGCCATCGTCAATAAAGAGGATTTTAGCAACAGAATGGAGGACAGCTACTTCACCTGGATTTTTAGAAGCATAAATGTTATCCCACTTTGTGCAAATTCATGAATTCATTAAATAGAGGTTAGGATTTTTTTTCCTTTTGCTGTATGTTCTCCAGTGGGAATGAATTTTGCACCAGAGATTCTTTAGGGAAAAATGTAGGATTTAGTTTTGTGTGTGTGTGAAGCATATTGTTTAAAATATCTCATGACTTTCTGTGTTAAAAAAAAGTGTCATCACCTTCACTTCATTCCATTAACTCAACTTGTTTTCAGCTTCAGCTGTGCAGTGTTTATCACCCTCTATTGTCATATATTACACAGCTGCAGAATGGCAAGTTTTTTTAAAAAACCCAAAACAATAAAGCAGTCCAGAAGTGAAGCTCCTGGTAGATGGGAACAGTGTAATGAGTAAAATGTCATTAAGAAGGAAGTGTTTGCTGAAGGATTGGAATGTCAAAGTTACAAGTTTATTTACAAGATTTCAAAGACTAAAATTAGAGGAAAAGTTTGAAATGTTCAAAGTATGAAGCTTCAGTAAAATTTATTTTCCACTAGCAGTCATGAAGATATATTATGTAGTTGTTTTGTATTAAACCAACAAAGTTAGAAGGCTTAAATGGAATTGAAAAGCAGGAATTTTCTGCCCCTGATTCATGGCGTGGTCCATTTGAAAGTGTGCTGAACTGTCAGATATGAGTCCTGTAATCTTTTTGCTGTTCTGCCATTAGCACACTGTCTTCACTTAAGGTAGCATGTTAAAAGATTTGCAATGACCTTCAGTTTAAATCACTTAGAATTAGCAACCACCTCACATGGTCTTGGCCATAACTGCTATCTTCCTTCTCATAAAACTATCACAATAATTATGGGTAGTAGTCAGCTTGGTAAAGTGCTTGAAACCTTCTGGAAACAATGCATGGCTTAGCTAGTCGCAAGTAAGTAAGCACAGCCATCAGCCACGCTGAGCACTGAGGCTAGGGGTCTGCTCTGAAGCTGTGTCAGCAGTGTCAGCTGCCACTGCTCTTCTCCCAGTAACAGTGGACTCCTACCTGGGGCATGATGACCAGCTGGCCAAAGGAAGGTGACCCCTATCTGGGACTGGTGTGTGTTTGGGCAATTTCTCAACTATGAGCATTTTTTCAGCCTGTCATATTCTGGGTATGTGATGCCAAAACCATTCAGCAAGACAGTGCAAAGTTGGTGTCTTTTAGTCCTGTAAGATCCCATATGTTCTTCTGAGGATGCAGGACCTCCTAGGATGGAAGGCTGATACCAAATCATGTGCAGCAGTGATCTCAGTGAGAGAAAATTATCAAACAGTATTTGCCATGAAAATGGATTCATATTCATCATTTTAAATGGTTAAAATACCCTTGTTGGAATAAACTGCAAAGTCAGTGCATCTGTCTCAGGAGTAAAGTGATATGCCACCCATACAGTGGTGAGGCATAAATAATCATGCTACAAGTCATGTCTTCTGTTAAAGAATTTGATATCATCTGTTTCAAGCTGAAGAGAAGTAATGTGTGAAAAACAGGATTGGTAGACTTCTGATGTAAAGTAAGACCCCCACTTTGTATTCCTTTTGCATCAACCAGCTAGTTGACTCAACCACTTTAGCAGAAACAGTGTTTAAATCACACTTGATTATGATTTGCAAACTTAACTCTTGACTCAGTGCACAGAATGTGCATTGCTATATGTTTATTTTTGAATTAAATTGGATTGTTTTTTTTTTCCCCCCTGTGATCCTTCCTTATTCTGTGATTCTTCCTTTTATAGTCTGCATATGGGCAAAGACATGCTTGTATTTTAGTGCCAGCAGTTTCACATTGGATATAAAGTCAAACATTGCTGTACTTTAGAGGTGAGCTTCCATATCTCTTCATCTCCCGTTCTCATTAAACAAAATCTCCCAAATTTTTGCTCTGTTGCTGCCTTCTAGTATGAGGAAGTGGTGCAGTGGATGACGCACAGACTGGCCTCCAGGGGAGCTGAGTAGTATTCCCAGCTCTGCCATTTGCTGGGTAATATCCTGCAACTCATTTAACATTTCTGTGTCTTAGTTTCTCCAGCTGTGACAATGAGGCTAGTGGACCATCATTTCTCACTGAAATCAATAATAGATTCCCATTGAGTTCAGTGGTACTTCAGTGCTTTGAGATCTGGGGGGGAAAAAAGCTAATTGTTGCTTTTAATACATTTTTCTTGGCTGTCATTCACTAGTTTTACCTGACATGAGCATGATTCAGATTTATTCTTAGCCTGCTCCTCTACCAGTATGAAACATGACCTCTTATACAGAGGTTTATCAGGATTTTTAATTTTTATAACCATCAATTCTGCTCAATCCTTTAATAATGTTTCATAAATATTTTTCCCCTTAAATTTCTACAGTATAAGGCAACCACAATTCCTTACTCTCATGTAATGTAATACAAATGGAAAGGACAAGACAGTATTATTCAAAAATTTTCAGCTTATGAAATAATAAGTAGGAGTTGACATGCCCCAGAGAGATATGACTGACCAGCTGCTCTGGGTGAAACAAATAAATAGAAAAATCCTTTATTAATGATGTACTTTGCCATAGAAAGAAATGGACTATATCTCATCCCTTCCCTATAAATGAAATAAGGAACAGACTGAGTTCCTAGAGGTTTGGTAGGCACATAAACAGTGCACAAACACATATGCAACAGTCACATTGAGGAAGGATTTCAGCTTTGGTAACCACTACATCTTGCATTTTCTTTGGCCTCCTTTAGTCAGCTAAAGACTGTGGGTGAGACTTTCCAAATATAGACAACTGAAATTCTGACCAAAAAATACACTCATTCTCAGGAGCAGATTAAAGCAGGATTCATGGATCTGGGCCTTAGGCTTGGAGGGGGCCAATATAACCACAATGTTTGAATTGAAGTATCCAGCAGCTTGGACTCTAGTGTTAGGGCTGTAGAGGTGGGAGGTAGAACTGACAGGCTGTGGAGGAGGTTGAGTCATGGGAATTTTTGCTGTAGTTTGGATGGATTTGGTTAGTTTATTGCATTGCTCTGGCTTGCTTGAGGCATGCTGGTTGGCCTGACTCCAGGTCTTCTTTAGTCTGACTCTGCCCCAGCAGTGGGTCACTTTGTCCCACAAATTCCATACTCACAGAGAATGCACTTACTCTGTTTCTGATGTAAGATGGAAGACAGGTTAGCAACACAGGAAGTTTTGTGTACTAATATAAACTTGTTGAATACTTTAGGTTGCGACAATGGTGGTGAGACCCTCTCCTTCAGCTCTCCCTTTTCCAGGCCAAATGAACCCAGCTTGCTCAGCTGTCCTTTCAAGTCATGTACTCTAGCCCTTGGTCTGCCTTGGTGGCCCTCAGCTTTGCTTGCTTCAGTTCGTCAGTGTCCCAAAATTGGATGCAGTACTCCAGATGTGGTCTCACAAGTGCTGAATAGTGGGGAATAATCACTTCCTTGACTTGCTGCTTATTTTCTTAATAAAACAGCCCAGTATGAGGTTGGGTTTTAATGCTGCAAAGACACATTGCTGATTCATGTTCAGTTTGTCCTCCAGGAGCCCCTGGTCTTTTTTGCAAATCTACTTTCTAGTCAGTTGGCCTCTATATTATCCCAGATGCAGGACTTAGTATTTGCCTTTGCTGAACATCATGAACTCATGTATAGCTTTAGATACAGATGCTCATTTTGCACACACGGTGCATTACTGCAGGTAGAATTGTCTGCTTGCACATGTATCCATCAGGTTTATAAATAGATTTTGCCAGTATTTTGTAGACAGCCTCATTGTTTCCAGAGAGCAATAAACCAGTCAAATTCCTAAATTTCATATATACGCAGGGAGATTTCTCTTAGAACAGTTCTAATGATAAACCTCTGCATTAGGTAGGGTTCTGTTTTGTTTTTCACTTGCTCTCCTTGACTTCTCCCATTCTTAGATAAAGGCAGTGAGAACCGCATGAGGTATATTGGCATAATCAGTAACACAGACTTGTCTGGACCTCAGGAGATAAGGCTGCACTGGTATCAGCAGACGGCACCTAAAAAACCTTTTCAAAGAAAAAAGTTTCCTCTATCTTTCAAAGGGAGCTTCCTTCTGTTGTCTTTATTGGAGGTCAGATTGCTGATCGGCCTCCTCCAGAGTCGGAGAAATTCCTCTGAAGCCCCTCTAAATTGCATTTCAATTATACAGGGGGCTGTCCTAGCAGGACCATTTTATTTCCAAGCCTCCCTGTGGCTTCTCAGAGGTGATGTAGTTTAGGAATCCCCATTTCAGGTAAAAAAGAAAACCCTCTTCTGGCAGCCTCCGACAGAAATGTGCCTTAAAAGGCATATCTAATTGATTTTGAGAGAATCAAGTGCTCTCTGTAAATAATGTTTGCACAGTGTAAATCTCTCACAAATTAGGCATTCAGAGGAATGTGTTCATCAACAAGGAGTTACAGGGCAACATCAATCTTTAGTGGCCAGTAACTACAAAAGACAAACAATTCAGAATAATTTGATTTTACAGGCTTAAAATGTTCAATTTTCTATTTCACAATTTACAACACAAAATAAGTATTCTGATTTTCAAGTGTGCTGGTGGATGCTAAGAACATCAAACTCAGGTGATATAACAGTATAAGTAAGATTTTTTTTAGCTTAATTTGCTTTAAGAAAAGGAAGCAGTTACTAAGATAGAAAGAGATGGATTGAAAATACTCCAGGATTATTCAAATGCCAGGCCCCAGCTGGGTTTGGGCCGTGTGTAAATTTTGTTTGGTCTTTCCCAGGTCCATGAGAGATGAAGTCCCTAGCATTCTTGTGGGAGACTCTGTATTTCATACTGTTTTGTCATTCTTTCAGAGATCTGGAGTTCGTCCACTATTTCCTGCAGAGAAAACCTTGGTAAAAATCGCCCAGAGAATCCCAGTAAAGAGAACTTCATTCTGGTAAAAATTAAATGAGAAGTCCTGTTCCAGTGATTTAATAAAGGCAACAGGTTATAGCTTTATTGATTCTGGCTTGTTTCCTCGACATAAAATAAGGCTTTTTGTTGCCTTTGATAATAAAACATATACCAGACTCTTATTATTGTTATTGGTAGAAGCCCTTGCAGTGTATAACTGTTAGTACAAGAGTGAAAAGTTCTGGGTAGAAAAATTGAGGGAAAGATATGAGTGGAAGTTAACTTTTGTTAAGTGTAATTAATGTATATGAAAACACAAAATGTTTGTTTTTCAGTTTCCTATCACATTTTCCATCTGGTCTCTGCAAAGCTTTCAAACATCCACTTCCTCTGTGCAGTTTAGCAATATTCCTATCCACAGGAAGTAAGAGGAAGAGCTTTATGAAGGATACATTACAAATAGACTGTATGTAGGTGTTTGGACAAAATAGCTGGGCTTAAATGTGATCTGGTATAAACTGAAGACCCTTCAATGGAAGTGTGAAATTCAGCTTGTTTGTGATTTGGTGCTTCATTCTGCAGCTCTGGTTATTTTTTGTGAAAATTCCTGTTACTTTTTTTCCTGGTGCTTTTCATCTGTGATCTCAAAGCACCTTATTAAGCAAGAATGAAGGTCTCTACAGTTTAGACTTGATAACTGTAAATACAATCCATGCCTAAGAAGTGCTTCAAAGGCCATGAGTTGGTGGAACATGAATGTGCTGAGCCAGGTCCCTTTATCTCCAGTTCAGCATACTATCAGTATGCTGCTTTCCAGTGTAAATGAGTGTTTCATAAACAGACTGAAGAACAGCACAGCTCTCAACAGCTTGTGACAAGAATAAAGGGATCAATTATAGCTTTGTGTTCTGATTGCAAAGAGATTGGTCATGAATGTGACAAGAACATAAAGGCACTGGTGGATTGCATTGTTCTGATCAGATTTCCCTCAACAACAACAGGAACATAAGATCCCAGTAAGGAGTGGCCTGTTACTTGCACAGTTTTCTAACAGAAGTATTGATGTTCTTACAATGTACATGTTACATAGCAAGGCTGTGGAAGCCTACATAGAGCCATTTTTAGCTTTTTTTTTCCTTTCTCCTTTTGATTTTTTCTTTCATCACTGAAGCCAGCTACGGCCTTCTAGTGTGAAATTTGAGAGGAGAGCCAAGCTTCCACTCCTCTAAACATTCCAAACGATTGATGAGCTCAAAATCTGCATCAGGATCAACATCCAAGTTTTGCAAATGGTATCTGTCTTACCTAATTAGCTGATCCAAGCCTTCAGATTTCAAACTATATAAATATCCCATGACTTTGATCTATCTCCAGTCCAGCTACAGGATGCTTACTCTGTTACTCACTTCTTACAAGTTTCACTTCTTAATAATTTTACTTTTCAGAAAAGTAAATTAATTGTCATAAATGCAGAGTGGTTAAAGTTATTTTTTTCCTGAAAGCTTGAAACAATCCATTCACAAATCTTTCCTCCCTCTTGTGCCTTCTCCTGCCTCCCCTTTCCCAGCCTACAGGTAAAACAAAACAGCCTAGCAAGATGAGCCTTACAGAGTCTGTGAACACAAGCTTGTAAATCTGGCTCTTGAACAAGCTCTATTATTTTTAACTGCTTTTGTGTAAGACAAGAGGCTATGTAAAGAACAGGATGTTTTGAACCTTGAACTCTGGTGCATTACCTAATACTGCTGCTACAGATTTGATGTAATTTCTCTGCAGGTGTCAAAGGCATCATAAAGAACATGCTACTGGGATCTTAAACATGTGGCATATATAAGACCAGTGGACTTACTGATACTTCCTTTATCAACAGAAATGGCAAGTTTGCAGTTTGTGCTATAGACAATTTCAATTACAACACAGCCTATTCTTGCAGTCCATTTAGATTTTATTGTTTTTTTTTTTTTTTTTTTTTTTAATGACTGTACACAGGATACTTAACAGACTTGTTAACCTCCACGTTTTTTAGGAGTTGCATGAGGTGAACCACTTCTGTCTTCCTCGGAACATAGGGCTGCTGCTTTTCCTTAAGTAGGGAAGCATAATTGTATCCCTATCTACTCTGCAGAATTGCTCAGCAGCCAGGTTCTCAGTTTCTCATCTTGCCTCAGTCCCTCAGGGAAATTCACTGATATAGAAAGTCATCTTTCCAAATAATGCAGGTGTCAGAGGTCTGTGTAAGAGGAAGGCTTGGCAGAATCTCTTGTGGAAACTTAGACAACATCTGCCCACACAATAGCTGGACAGTACTGTCCTTCCTTCAGTTGTCAGGTGCATTGGAATGTGTATAGAAGAAAACCCAAAGAAAATAGTAGATCCAAGATTCTAAAGCATGAATAAAAGTCAGTTATTGTTGCAAATATGAACCATGATTTCTTTTGCAAGCAATCTTGAGTCATTAGAACATGCTGTCTTGCAAGAGGGGGCTTTGCATTATTTGAGCTATAAAAGAAAGAAGATGTTATGATATTTTACTAAGATTATCAGTTAATTTTGTCTTTTTTTGAACTTTTGTCAGGGAAATTTGCCTTTCTGACACCTAAGCCTGAGGTTAAGTGTTTGCACTTATGATACACATGTAAACAAGGGCTTGATTTTATGTTGAAATAGCATGGCTCAAGCTAAAGGGCAAAAGCACCATTGCTGTTAGGAGCATAATACTGAGGGACTCTATTCTCTGAAGAGGGAGTGCACCATTAGTTCTGCTGTTCCTATCTCTCTCACCCATTCGATTTCAACACCTTCTTCATGCTTCACTCATTTTGTGTCCTGGCTTCTAGATACATTCCTCCATGGTCACTTAGAGTTGTCTGATATCATCTTACCATCATACAAGGTTCTTTACAGACAACTATTATCAGCTTTACGCTCACTTATTCTCAAATTAGTGCCATTATTGTGGTGGATGAGCTAAGAACTGTGCTGCTGTCAGTGTCCTCTAAGTATCACATTTCCCCTAGGCCACTCATTCAACATGGGGTGGGAAAAGTTACATTCCTTGCTAAACTCAGCTACTGTCTAATGAGACTCGTCTGTGTTGCCTTTCTGTGTGGAAATGCTGGCCGTTGAAAACACCTGTTCAATCTCCCAGTTTATATTTCTGTCAGTGTAAGGGAAGTCCCTGTTGTACATTTGACAGTGCTTTGGCCAGCCTCTTTATAGAGGCAGTTTTTGAGGTTATTTTGGTCCTAATCTTGCCAACCTGATTTGATAGAACTGTTTTATGTCCATTTTTGTCTGGCTGTAAGGCATCAAACAGTGATGAGAGCTGTCTTTGGGGCCTAGCTGTGGGACAGGCCAGACACTCGGATGAAAAGAAGTGTGAGGCAGTGTGTCTCCTCCTGGTCCTCACAGAAGAGCTGGTAATGTGGCACATACTTTGTGCAAGCACTTGTCCTCAGTGGCAGATGCATGCCTCCCTGCTTGGTAGGGTCTTATTGAGCTTTTCTATTGCCCTGCATCTAAGGTAATGATCTCAGTGCCTCCAGTGTTTGAAAACCCAGTATGAACTTTATGCATAAGAATAACCATATTTAATTATGGAATCACATGTGTTTACATATTCTCTTTGCGGTCAGATTCAGAGCATCTTATACCTTACAGGACTAATTTTACCTAGAGGGAAGAGAGCTTACTACCCCATCCTGTCAATGGTGTGCTAAGGAAAATCAGGTCCCATAGAGAACTGCATGTTGTATTGCCAAGTCTTAGAGTTTTATTTCCAGTCTAATGATACTTGATATTTTTAAGATTTCATTCCTTAAATCAAGGGATACTGCAAGAATCTGAACATTCCTTTTAAAAAAAGAAACCTTCATAACTCAAAGTGTATTGGGGGGTTTGAAAACTCGCAACTTAGGAGACAAGAAAGGATGCTGCATATATCCTTTGGAAAATCTTAGGACTTTTTTTTCTTTTCTGCAGCCTTGTGATTTTTCAGCTTTGATTCACAATTTTTGAAAATTTGGAACATCTGGTGATATTTCTGTCCATTTAAGATGCTGCCTTTTAACCCAGATGGTACTCTGAGGATATCCTCTCTGGCAAAGGATAGTCTTTAAAATTCATAGCTCAGCTTTTAGAGTGCTTGGCACAATGGGACTGGGAGCCTTTGCTGAGAATTTCAGGCAGAACCACAATAAAAATAATAAATAAATGAGGCATCTCATTCTACCCAGAGATGCTGTATTGAACTGCTGCTAAAGTGCACATTTGCAAATAAAAGCAGCCTAAATTTAACTATGACTCAATTACACTAAATTTGACCCATTTTTGTTCTGTGTTTCAATTTAACACTTATTTACATTCTTAGACTTGGCACTGTTGGAAGAGAAGGGAGGGGGAGTAGGCATTTTCATCCTCAGAATTGCTATTAAAAAATGGTGATTAGGAAAACACAGCTATAGTCAGCCTGAAGCTGGGTAGCTCATTTGAACCCACTATAAAAGAAAAGATTGTTTTCTCATCCTATTAAAACTCAGTTAGCAATGGCTGCGTAGGCGGCAGGAGATCAGAAAATGAACGTCCAACTTGGAGTTCGTACAACTGGGGTCGGGTCCAAAGCAAACTGCCTGATTAGTGAAACAATTTGTTTTTTACAACGACAGCAAATAGGTAAATCTTGTGAGCGTCAGGAAATCCTGCAGGATTTTGAATGGGAGCACTGACTAGTTGCACTTTGATTAGAAGGCATCGTTGTGTCTGCTTTTCATGCTCATGTTGCAGGGACATAAACAAAAGGGACTCGATTTGCTAAGGGCATTTATTTCTCTGTCTCTGCCTCTCTCTTTCTCTTGTTTTTACAATCTACATGTAATGACTAATTGGCTGTGTTTTCCCAGCTATTTTATGTTTCTCTTGCCCTGGTTACACGTCGTACTCAGTCAGTATATCCACAGGGACCTATAGACAGCCAACATTGCCAAATGATATGCAGCATTCCCCTTTCTCTCTAAGTGTAAAACATTTACAAGTAAATTTACAAATGCATTAAGAACATTTCCCCCGTTGGCTGTTAGTGTTTATTTCTTCCCCTTCTCCTCCCGGGAGCGGACACCTTCCAGTCCCTCAACTTTCACACACTGCTCTCCCGTTATTTGCCTCCTTCCCTCCCTGTCGCCCCTTTCTCTCCTCTCCCTGCTTCTCCTCCTCCTTTTCCAGTTCAGCGGCACAAATTTCTGTTTGTGCCAGTGGGGCGGCCTGGCGAGACCGCAATTGCTCTACCCCACAGATTGACGAGCCCTCAGATGCCGATTTACTGTACATGGCAGCCACGCTGGAGCCGCGGCACATCTGGAGTGGAGTAAGCTTACTCAGAAACAGGGGCCAGCTCCAGCCAGAGCCAACGGAGCTGAGCGCGGCGCTGAAAGGCAGCCCTCCTGCCTCCCCTTCCCTGCTCCCCGGGTACATTTCCTAATGTAAACAGAGGCCAGGGGGGAAGGACACAGTAACTCTTTGCTGCGTGTTTGTCATTTCATGTTCTTTATCTGCTTGAGGTCAAACTGGAGCTCTGGAAAAACAGAAGCTTTGCTTTTATTCTAAATAGCTGAATGCCAGCACTGCTGAAGGGGGGAAAAAAAAGAAAAAGAAAGAGTTTGCTTTTGTGTTTATTTGTTCCACTTTATGGTAATTTGGGGGATAATTTCATTATCTGCAGCCAAATTGAAAACAAGCTGTTGTCTATGCTAATGATACCAGCATATTATTTTATGTGCAGTAGGCGTGGAGCTCTTTAAACCACAAGTGGACTGGATTTCTGCTTACAGCTGTACTGCTTTAACTTTTTTTTTGTAGTCGCAAAATGAGACTTTCCTTTTATTATCTGCAAACAAAAAAGATTATGGATGGCTGCTTTGTTTTACAAAATAGTGAATACCTTTCATGGCCCAATGCCAGCCTGCTGTCCCCCAAATGCATTTTAGCTACACTGCTGCAAAGAAAAAGTGTGCTGGTTTGGGGGCAGATCCTCTGGTTTTATAGCCCAGTTCACTGGACTGCTGAATTTTTGTCTCTGTAAAGAAGTGGGAGAGATTTTTGAGGCATTTACTGACTATGAGCAGTCTGGAGAATGCTCTGCTATTCTTTACAATTTGTATATACTTTTTATTTCTTCTTTCTAATAGCAAAATGATAAAGTTTATAGGTTACTTGTTCAAATGACATTAAAATCATAAACATGCAATTTAGGATGCCTTTTCCCACTCAGTATTCCGTGCAACTCAATGGATTTTGCAGTGAATAAAGGAGAGAAAACGGGCCTCAGAACATATTGCTGCTGATAACGTCCTGATGCATGCTATGTTGATTTAGCTGTCTTTAGAGACTGTAGTAAAAGTCTCATTCAGATGAAAGTAGTGGTTTACCCGGTATGGAGACTATTGAATAATCTTGCTAAGCAAATGTATGAATAAACCACTCTGGGCCAGCCCTTAAACCATTTTTACTCTATAGGAGTAGAAAATCTTTGATCACCATATGGTTTTCTAGAGATGTTGGTTTATTTTTGTCTCTCAGTTCACAGGCAGTGCTCAGTATTTTAGCCTTTTGGTGGATTAAATTCCAGATAAGTAAGTTGCTCCCATGATTCTCAATGAAGGCAAAACTATCATATAGGAAAACTTGGGCTAGACAGCAAGTGTGGCTGGACAGCTGCTCTTGCACCAGGGTAGTACAAAGTTTCAGGAGTCCATGGCCCTCACCAGGACTCTTACCATTGCTGTTGTATGTTTTGTGCTGATATGCCAAAATACTTACAAAAGAGATAGCAGTATAGGTTGCATATTTCTGTATTGCTGTTTTTAATGGATAGTGGTCTAATTATTTTAGTAATTTCTTCACAGTTGTGTTTCTTACTTTCATGGCAATTCAGAAAGAGCCAAAATTCCTCATGAACCACCTTGGCCAGGTCTCAGCCTTCTAACCCATGGAAGTAGTGGGCATTACCTCCTTATGGCTACTTAGAAACCACTTGAGGTGAAATTCAGTAAGGAGGGGACTGACTGCATGGCAGAGGTGTTGGTCAGCTTGGGAAGACTGAATCACACGTTTCCAAGGTTGATAATAAACTTTCTGTGCCTGAAATCAGAAGCAGCATCATGGGTCCAGGGAAAAATACAGGGATGGTACACCATTTTGAATGATCTATGGGATTATTGAGGTAGATAAAATGGTTTCTTTGGGATGAAATGATTTATTTGGAAAAAACCCTGCATGTCTACACAGAAAAGCTGATGGAACCAGACTCAAAAGCAAAGCTGTTTGGCAGACTTCAGAGACCTTGTCAGTTGACTGAAATCTAAACTTTTTGCAGGGACAGTTGGATTTTGGCCAAGTTCTTCTGGAAGCCTGCAGGGCTCTGGCTGGCAGACCATTGCTCAACCTTCCGACTGCCAGGGTAGAGGATTGATGGCTTGTCATTTCAGGATGGCTCACCAAGTAGTCTACCTTTGAACTAGAGACCTCAGGGCTTCCAGGTTTCAAAACAGGGACACCACTTGTTTTGAAACTTTGTTGATATGTTTTGGTATGCATTGGAAATATTTTGATTTCAATGAATTACCAAATCCTGACCCCAAAAAGTGTTCCATAGGAGTTTTGTGAACAGCTCCATTCCAGTCTAAGTTTACTGACCCTGAGGGGAAAAAAAAAGTTTCTCCATAAAGCAGAAATAAAACATAATCCAGTGAATGAGTCTGAAGCAGGATTTCTCTGACCCTTGCTTACTGGGCAACCCTGCTTTTAATCCCACTGGTGTCCTTGGACCTCCAGTAGACTAGTCTTGGCTCAGTTACTCAGTTCTTGTCTTAATTTTAAATGCAATATCCTGATAGGAATTGCTTAAGTGTAGTTTTTTCCCCGTTTCCATTTAGTGCATGTTTGAAATTGATTCAACTCCTTGTTTTGCATTAATGCCAAAAGCGTCCATGAAGTCTCAGAATGAAGTCTTCTTGGTAGATGACTGCGCATCCTACTGATTATGCTATTGTGATTATATTAATAGCATGTTCTCCAACTTAAGCAATGTGCAGGTGCAAAACTCTCATTCAGCAGTACATAACTCTTTCATCTGCCATTTCTTGCCAGTAAATTTCCTGCCCATATGAGGTTTTCTTGTGAAATTTCTGGAGAATAGCTGTTGGGGTTTTGCCAGTTGCAAGAAAACAAATACACAAACAACCCCTTTCCAAAACTCAACAAGCTTCCCCTTCTCCAGTCCTCTCTTTTGGAAACTACTGCTTCATAGTAAATGTTCTACATCTAACAAGAAATACCAGTTGTGAAAAAATAAACACTGTGGATTAATGGAGCAAAGATAAAAGTAATAGCTTTACTAGAGCTGAGTGATGCCAATAATGTCACCACAGCGTGCCTGTGTATTGGTATGTTCTTTTGGCTCATGAGGGTACCTCACTTTAAGTATGTGCCCATGCCTGTCCTACTCAGTCATTCACTCTCTAACACTTCTTTTGAATCCTATCCAGATATATTAGGTTTAAAAGACAATTGGCCTTGGCAAATAATAGTCAATTTTTAGAGAAGCCTTAACTCAGTGGGTTATTTTAAGTAAACCCAACTTTGGGATCTACATATAGACACGAACAGCAATGAAACCTGTGGAGTCACATTCGCAAACTGTATTTATTCCAGTAGGCTTCATGCTTAGTGACCATCATCCAGAAATGAAGACAGAAGAGCACTTTGAGAATTGGAGAGGATTTGAAAAGTTTGAAAAGGTTTAAAAAGGGAATCAGTAGGTGTCAGTCTGCAAAAACGTGTGTGGGAAAAGGGCAGTTAAACTAACTCAACTATTAGAGAGAGAAATCTGATCAGAAGTTAAAAAGGAATTTCCAGTTTCAAGTGTGTTATTTCCTCTCAATGTGATTATTTACAGTATATCTCTTCCATGTTTTTTGCAAAATGTTATTGACATTTGAATGGTATTTCAGCATAAGATTATGACAGACGTGAAAGTCAAACACCAACATCTGCAATATTTTTGACTCCAGGATAAACTGTGAAAAATTATCCTATTGTACTTCATTTGTCTGCCTTCAGTGTTTTGCTTTGTTAGAGCAGTAGAGGATTCATTGAACTGGGGCCTGCCATTTGTTATTGGCTTTTCTCAGAAGAGTAAGCACAGTCATCGATTATATATTTCTCCAACAAAAACATAAACTCAGTATATAAATGTTCAGATTATAATTCCACCCCAAATATATATGTATCCTAAAAATAAACCTCAACAAATGTTAGACTAAGCAAAAATGAAGAGCAGCAAAAGAATGAAGTAGAGGAAAAAAGAAGGAAACAGAAATAGAAAGAAAACCACAACAATAAAAAATGCAGGCATTAAGTAATATAGTGATGTGAAAAAAGAAAGAGTTTAAAGATGCAATTAAGAGAGAGAGACAAAGGAAACTAATCACAAAATTGTTGCAAAAGCACGATTTATTATTACCTGGCAGGTGAAATTGTGGTCATAGTCATTGTAGTCAAGTCAAGTGTCCTGAAACACAACAAATAAAATTCAAGGGCTTTTAAATAGCCAGGATTAAAGAAAGATTCCAATGAATTTCAGTGATCATCAAATGATGATTTACTAACTGTGTCAGACCAGTTATTTCTTGAGTTGTACAAATAAGAATTTAAATTTTATAAGGAATTGTCCTCTTCTGAGATTTTTCTGAAGGCAGAAATGAGACTTGGAAGCTCTGTATTTGTGAGAGAATTGAATTAATTGTGAACCACTCTAAAATGAAGATGTATTTTGGCTAGGGCTTGAAGATGGATCCATCTCTAATTCTGTTGTCCACCAACTAAGAAAGGATAATGGACTATTTATGCAGAGCATGACTGAAAGCTGTGTCTAAATTATTCCTGTAAGTGAATTTGAGCAAACTTGGTGCTTTTTAGTAGATTCAGCCCCACCACAGGACTCACTTGTAGCTTTTAGATGAGCATGTACAGCTCTCATTTATCACAAAGGATTGTACAAATGCTACAGTGGGCAGAGTGGGACTTGTTATCTTTCATTAATTTTTGGAAGGAAAATACAGTCATAGTATGAGTGTGTTCCTCATTAGTAATAGCACTACTATATTGCTTTTCCAACAAAACTTGCAAAATATTACATTACTTTTTGGTCCGCTGAACTACTGAACTGCGAGTTCCTAACAGAAAGGAGTTGTAACTGAATCACTAGTAAAAGGAGCAGGAAATTAGATAAAAGGGTAACACGGTTTTACATGCCTAAATGAAAAGGTGTTAGTTTCAAATATATAGCCTTTCAATATATTTTCCAAATCTTCAAAAGTGCCTGACTTTCGTTATTGAAATGCTGTACTAAATTAACTGGCCGTGCTGCACGGCTCTTATATGTTGCAACAGCTTAGTGCACAGGATCAAAAAATATGGTGAAAAATCCTTATATCATGAGAGACACTGTGGTGTCTATGAAAACTAAAAATCTTAGGGCTTGCATGATTGCAATAGGATTATGGGATAGAAATTTTTTTTTCCTGATAAATACGTAACAAGACATGATTTGGAGGAAGTTAGCATGGTAGCCAGATAAATACCCTTGCTCATGCTGCCCGGGAAAGTATGTTAGGAACAGGTCTTGAAACCCATATAACAAACATTGCACAGAGAAGAAC
Source organism: Acanthisitta chloris (assembly GCF_000695815.1). Taxonomy (NCBI): domain Eukaryota; kingdom Metazoa; phylum Chordata; class Aves; order Passeriformes; family Acanthisittidae; genus Acanthisitta; species Acanthisitta chloris. The sequence goes on along the minus strand of NW_008677677.1, from coordinate 161,434 downwards.
TGTTTGAACCTTCACTTTTGGTAGGGAGGAGGAGTTGTAAAAGCAGGAGAACATGCTAAGTTGAATGGGAATCCTCCCACTTAACTTTAGCCACCTGTGTTAAGTGTACCCATTTTAGGTTTCCTTTACAATCAGTGCAGGATGAGAGATCTCCAGAAAGTGAGCTGTATTTTGGCTCTTCAAACTGTAAAGCCTACAGCCCATGGGCAGCTGCCCATATTTAAGTAGGATGAAACTGGGACATCCATTATGAAACATAAATGTAGGACATAGAATTACAGTGCTATTTAACAAATGGAGTTCTTGGTCCCATCCAGGAAAACCCAAGTTAAACTTCTCGAAGTTAACACGAAGTCAAAGTCCACTGCTAGGAGGGGAGGAGAAAAAGGAAAGAGAATGCATCCTGGGTGAAGAAATAAAACATTTTCTCAGATGCTTACTCAATAGTATTGTGCTTCAGGCTCAGGATGTTGCTTCATTGTCAAATGGCTGATCTTTCCTTGTCATGCTTTCCTATTGTTCTCCATTCCTTAAATAATCCTGGCTTTCAGCTGCATTTTAATCCATTTAATTCATTTTCAAACCCCCTAAAAACAGAGATTAGTTTAGCAGATCAGGAATGAATTTGAAAAAAGGTTGCATAATGGACCTAGTTAAATTACACAGTTGCTACTTGCCTTTGCATAGTAATAAAGATGCAGTTAATAGCTTCCACTTTATTTAGCTGCTAAATTCTGTTTTGTTTCAGAAACCAACTCCACTGCAATAACTACATTGTTCTTTGCTCATTAATCTCCATTATTTGCTCTTCTTTGAATTGTTGTGAAGTTTCAGAACATGGGCAGTCCTCTGGCAGACAGATGAACATGTTGATCTATTAGACCTTTTAGGCTCTATGATTTAGACAAAGTAGTACTATTATAATGGCTTACAGACTTCAATGGCTCATTTTAGGACTTCACTGTGCAGCCCATGATATCACAGCAGCTCTTAGGCAGATTTCTCTCTCTTGCTCCATCGAGGCAATTTGTTCTACACAAAAGGTACAAGAACAGCATAGTGCTAGTTGTTACATAGTATTTGTCAGTAGTTTCCAGACCAGTATACTTGCAGTGAAATCAGAAAATAAGTAGGGGATTACAATTAACATCTGAGGTTAATTTTAATTTCTAAATTTTCTTCAGAATTGCATTCATACCATATATACCTTTATGACAGTATATACTGCAGACTGTTGCTACAAACTTACTCCTCGAACTGTTAAGTCTTGTATCATTACAAAGTCTGGCAGTAGGAGATATGTAAATAGTAAACATACTATAGTGTCCTTTGGCAAAAAGGTAGTGCAACAATTACACTAACACAGATGGAAGTGTAGAAGCAGATTATTTTTACTATTCTTACTATTATCATTTTACTATTTATTATGGGTATTCCAATTTAAAGTGAACAAAGCATGAAGTTTTTTTTCCTCAATGTATTTTTGAAAAAATCTTGCAGTTTTTATTTTATTAAGCATGCATGAAAAATGTCCCAGGAAATTCCTTTTGCTCTGACCTCATAATCAATAAATTCCTGTAGAGCAAAAGCTTTATTTAAATTTCATCGGTTAGATCCCTGCAATCCACAGTTCTCTATCACCTTTTCTACCAAGTGTTCTTGTTACATCTGATGTTCAGTGGTCATAACTATAATCTCGCTCCCTGTACCTCTTTTATCTCCCTTTTCCTATGATGGAGCAGGTGTAAACATTACACGTGCTTCATTTAAAATTTTCTCTGTTTCAGTCCAGTGTATTTGTTGTGTTTGCTCTCCAGTCTTTAGGGTGGGAAAGAACAAAAAAAAAAAAGCAGCCTAAGGTGACTTGTTTGAGCTCCTACATAGAAAACATAGCAGAAGAACATTATTAATTATTCCTGTATTTGTTAGCAGGACTTCTGATGAAATTGCTTACAGTATTTACCACCTTTCAAAACATACAAATAGGGGTAGGTGCCAGACTTATCTCTGGGACCTGCTGCACTACTGAGTAGCTCTCAGACCACATGGGATGGACTGTGGTGGCGTGCTGAGATTGTATTGTGCCTCTTTGCTCAGGGAATTTGGGCTCTGGCTAGCAGAAGACCAGAAATCTGACAGTTTAATGCCCAAAGCTGTAGTCTGATCTTCAGTAACAGCCACTGGGCACCATCAAGGGAAGCTAACTTACTCACCCAGACTGGTTATCTCATCCTGTGTGTGTTTATTTGAATTCGTAAGGTGCTTCCTGAAAAAAGGCTATTATGAGGGGTCTGTATATGTTCAGAGGCCTTGCAGTGGTCCTCTTACAGAGTCATACTTTTTGTCTCTGAATGCTCAGGAGAGTGCACCCAGCTGTTTGAATATTTGTATGTGGGCTCTAACAGCAAAAACATGAGTTTCAGTTTAATTAAAAATTTAGGGGAGCTTCTATGAACAATATTTGTGTGTTGTCCCATCTTCAGTCACAGGTCTGTCTGTATCATTGGTTCAGAGTAGCAGTTCAGACTGGCATAATAAATAATCCAGAGTCACTGAATATGGGTTGTCACTGTGGATAGTTTACTTGGTTTTCTCAGCATTTAGAAATGGTATTTCTCACCTCCTCCACATAACTCTTTTCACTACACTGCCAACTTCTTGATGGGAAAAATAACTTCATTCTGGTTTGAGGTGTTTCAAAAGTTATGTGAGGAGAAACTTAGCTGTTTTTTTTTTTTTTTTTTTTTTTTTCAGGAATATTAGCAAAGGTATGCACTAAATAAGGTATGCGCTAAATAACCTACAATTCAGGAAGCATTTATGTAATATCTCTACAGCTGGAATGTTCAGAAACATTCACATTTGAAAACGCTGTTGCACTGGTACATCTGAATAGCTATGTCTGTGTGAAGAGCTTAATCTTTGGCAAAGTCCTAAAAGCTGTTGCCATGCTTGGAGCAGAATCTATTTTAGCATCTAAAAAGAGATGTGTTTAGCTATCTTAGTTTTCCAAAACCCTTCTACAGTCAACAGTGTGCAAGTGAGAAATCCTTCCAGTGAAGATGCCTGTGGAGACGTCTGTCTCTACAGATTATAGAAGAAGCACCTGTAATCTAAGCATCTTCCAGTAGATGCTTAACTTTAAGACCTTGGAAGTTAGGTGAGATGAATCCTTTTGCTTGCATTTACATACAAAGCTTCTACAATGTGAATTTCCAGAACTTGACCTTTCAAGCTTAACCTGATATCTGAGCCAGTGGCTGAATCCAGACTCCCTGGCATTTCCCACTGTGCTGTCTGGGTGTGAAAAGGCATAAGGAGTCATATCCAGAACAAGAACATCTACTTACCATGCTGTGTTCATGTGGACATCAACACTGCAAATCAGCATTATGCAAACAAACTCAAAAGAAACACTTAGGCTAGCAATTCTTAGGCCTGTTTATCTTTGACTTTCTACCTATTGAAAGCTGTTATTTGCTGGTTTAAAATACAAATGTCATTTTACCTTATCTCCAAAGAGAGGTCCACAAATTACCCTAGTCATCATGAGCTGCTGAAAGAGAAACCAATATTGCACATAAGTATCCATGGTTCAGCATTGGCTCAATACTTTCACTACAGAATCTTAGAATTGGGTGCACAGTCAACTCTCAGGTTCACTTATCCTGGATTTGATACATCAGAGTTGGATAATTCTGTTCAGCTGAAACACAGGTATTGCAAAACATCTATGAACCAAGCAATGAAGTGAATTCCTTTTGAATAACCTGGTCTACATATTTCTGTAGAACACGGGAGCAGAGATGGGAAAGGTATAGCCAAGTGTTTCTGCGTTACACAAAACAGTGCTGTGCCCAAAGCAGTAGAGTTTAATGGCACATGAAAATGGGTGAGTCTACGGTCCCAATAATGCTCTACAAATAAATGGCAACTTTGTGCATGAGTAGAATTTTGGAAGTTATATGAACATAAGAATCACCATTTTTGATGACCCCCAAATCCTGTGTTGGTGAACATTTTGTCTTTGGCACTTCCTGTTCTCTTTCCTTGTTAGTCTACTTGCATCTCAGTTATGTCCAGAATTCCCAGTAAAATCAAGATTCTACTGCCTAAGCATATGGTCAAAGTCATTCTCTGCCCCAGAGAATTTACAGTATGAAACTGGGAGAACCTCCAAATTGTTGGAGCTTACCCTAATGCCATAAAATGATCTATCTTAAAAATTCTCTGGCAAAAATATCCTCAGCATCTAATTAAAAGGTGCTGAGTGACCTCATTTAAACCAATCCTTAGGATTAGTTGAACTGTTTGTTTAAACTTTTTTGGAGATCCTGAGACATAAGAAGGTTTGGAAATGCAAAGATTTTTTAACTGGCTTAATATATTTTTGTGTTTATTTGTAGATGTTGAACTTATGCAGTATAAATTTTGACAGCTAAGGCTCGTAATGAAATTTCTCCAGGAAAATAAAAACCTGTTAACAATTTGCTGACATTCATGAAAACCCCTAAATGCTTCTAAATCTGCTTCCAGGTATTCATAAGCAAGAATCTGAGGTCTTTTGCATTGCAAATATTAGCAAATGCTTCTTAAAGCATACTTGATTATCACACACTCTTTATATAAGAGCTTTCTGAGTAGCACCAAATCACAGTCCTGTTAAATTTCAGTTCATCTTCACACTGGTACTTGAGTAAAAAATGGGGTTTTTTTTTGGTATTTAATAGACAATCCAAGAGTATCTGTCAGCCAGTAAGGATATGAATATAAGGTTACAAATAAGAAAATATGCTGTTAATGATGAATGGGGAAAGTTCTCTCAGTTTCACACGTGAGCAGTTCAGTCAGTTTACTAATCACTGTATTTGAACAGAGGAGACTGTGTATACCATTTCACTGCTTTTTGAATTTCTTTACTTACGTGCAAGGAGTGCAGAAAATAGAAAATAAAAAATTCACTTTGAAGTCTTGGGCTAATTACTGACTTTGGATAACATTCTGTTTAAGGCAGTCATTTAATTTTTAAGAATAATGTCTTTTAAAGACAACAGCTTTTAGTTTTGCAATCCTAATACTTCTCTATGGGTTTACTTCTAGGATATCCATCCTAGTTTAAATTTACCCATTTGGAGACTCTCAGCACAAGTGGGAAATGAAGAGGAAAGTTTACCTTTTTTTCTTTCTCATGTGTAAACCAAGTTTGTTGAGTCCATCAGTGAGTCATGTCCAGCAGTTTTAATAATTTAGTCTCATTATTCATTAATTCTTTGGAGTTGATAATGTTTTTTGATATCTACAGTTTTGCTTCTTAATGGTTCGGCTGCCTTACCCTAAGGAGTGCAGAACTGCGCCAGGCAGGGAAATAGGAACATTTGTGGTTCAGTAATATAAAATGAATTAATCTGGAAGACTGACTGTTACCCCTTATTCCCCCTCATCAGTATCTCTGTCATTCCCTTTTCCTCATCATCACCTTCTGAAGTTGAGCTCCCAGTCCTATGGATCCCTGGGAGATTCAGTGAGGAGGATAAGCAGCCCTGGCACTCCTGGTGTAAAGTTGACACTGCATCCAGCTCTTGTATCCTGGTGGTCTCTTTGGGGACAGAGGAGGTAGCCAGTCACAGCCACCAGAACCAAAATGCACTGTTGCAAATTCCTCCTTTGTTCATGCCTTCCTAGAAGTTTTACCACAGCTTGAAGCAGCCTGGACATTTAAAGCTTAGCTTTACACCTCTGACCCTGTTTCTTTCTCTCCCATTTTCTCTGCCTTCCATTTGAGAATTTCCAGGAGGAATCTACTAGTAGGGTTGTCTATGCTGTGTGTACGCATATAAAATGTGCCTTCATGTTACTGCAGGCACGAAATCAAGGTGGTTGTCTGCTTTAATTTATACCTCTTTTTCCTTCAGATGGAGTGAGACTTCTGAAGCTGAACCTGCTGCAGTTTTGTCTCATCTGTGGCCTCATTTTGATCTAAGCCCAGTTGTCGAAGCAATGCAGTTGTGCCAAATAACTCCCTCAAACATGCTGGAAAGAACAAGGTAATAGAGACAAAAGCACCTCTGCTACTGCTTTGCAGAACTTCTTTCCCCTGCCCCCATAATTACTATAAACAACTTTCCAATGAGGAAAGTGGGAATTTGGTATGGAGAGTGGCAAGAAGACATCAGCTCAGAGAGGCAGGGGAGACTGGGAATGGCAGGAGCTTGGGAGGGGGGTTAGCAAACTGGAGTCTGGGGGAAACTATCTGTGTCTGGAAAAATACAGAGCTCTCAGTGACTGCTGATGTGTCGTCACTGCCAATGGACTTAGTGGCCCAGGCTGCCTTGACAAAACCTGAATGCATGCAGCTGCCTAAGGAGCATTATTAAATCAATTTTATACCTTTCTCTATATGTCCAAGATATCTTGTTTATTCTCTGTCATTTCACCTCAGAACATCTATTCCACAAGGGCTTGAAGGACACCTTAATCAACAGCAGTGGTATTGGCTGGGGGGGAAGTAGCAGCATGTGTCCCCTTTCCTGCCCTGCCATTTCTTCGGTCAAGAAAGTCACTTGCACTTTCTTTCATCGTTTCTGGTCCTCCTCTCTCCCTCCCCCATGTCCTGACTCCCTGCCCAGATTCAAGAGCTCGAAGGTCTGCTGGTGGTAGCCGTGGTGGCTGCAGGGAGGAGGGAATGGGGGAAAAAGCAGAGGGAGTAAAATAAGTGTCAAGGAATTCATTGTCTGTTCTCCACCTGTTGTTATTCTGGTCCCAATCAACCTGCTAGCCAGGCTGGAGCCAGTGGCCATCTGGAAACACTGCTCTGTTTATAAACTTGGCATGAAGCAGCACTCCCGGGCCCTGACCTCCCACACAAATCTGGAAACAATTAGAGCAAGATGATAGGCAGGCAGGGAGAGGAGGGGAGGGAA
>NW_008677677.1:141962-154496 GCF_000695815.1 Acanthisitta chloris | reverse complement strand
GGAGGCTGCAGAGAAGGGGAAAAACAGAGAGAGAGAAGGGGAGCATGGAGAAGGTGGCAAATGTTTCTGAGATGCAAATATTTATGCCCACCTTAAATGACCGCTGGCTCATTAGTTATTGCCCTTGCCAAAACTTTTTTTTCCCCATGAAGGCTAAGGCATGCTTCTTTGCCTCCCCCAGCAACACAGGTTTTCCAAATAACATTTTATGTTTTACACTGCTAGAAGTTTGCCTTTACAGCTCTTAGAAAATTGAGATGGGTCTGTTAGGCCCACACGTTCAGACCCATACGTGTTCTGTTCTCGGTAGTATTGAAAACTGGAGTCTAAATACTGCAGCTCCCACCCATTCCTACTAGGAGTAATGTCTTTCTCTGCTACTTGCCCACCCTGGCATCATGCTTTCCAGAAAGGATGGCTGCCAGTCTCTAGCTCTCTGGAGTGTGGGAGTCATTTGGGCTCAATTCTCTCAAGCCTTCTCTTGCCCCACCCTCCCCACCCACTCCTATTGCAAGTCATCATCATCTTTACAGGGAAGGCTGTGCTTTTCCTGGTCAAACCAGACCTTCAGTCACCAGGTTACTCCCTCTCTCCTCTTTGGATTTTGGACTCTTTCCGAGCCCTGCCTTTGTCATGCAGGTAGGCAGCCTGCTCATCAGCGGCCTATTCCAGTGGAGCCTTGAGGAGAGCAAGGAAGAGCCACATCCCATCATGAAAGCAAGCCATGTGTTTCACTTTCTGGATACATGGTGTGAGCAATCCTGTCCATGCTCTGGATGATTTTGACATAGCTAATACAGATGCCAATGTGTTAATTCACCTCTCAGAATATGTCCTTTCAGAGTAAGAGCTGCAAGAGCGACTCCTGGTTGAGACAAACCTGACATTCATTTCTGCTGGCCTGCCTAAGGGGAGGATCCCTTTTGGCTCACTTCACAAATCTGCTACTTTCACATCCTGAGAAGCCAGGCGTTGTGTTTCAGGTGCTGTAAAACATGGCTCCTTCCTGGTGTGAGGAGCTGCTAGTGGTGACATTGATTTTCTCTTAGAGTGCATCCCAGTAGATCCCTGTATTGGACCACATGTGTCCCTGGCTGTCACATTCAGAGCTGCTGCTGGGGCAGTGGGACCTGAGCCAGTGAGGCTGTGTGTGCAGTATAACCCACATCTTTCTGTTTCCTTGATTTTGTTCATGCACCAGCCTTAGTGTGCCTTGCTCATAAGATATGTTAAAGGTTTATCTGCCCTGTAATTTGGCCATAAAAAACTACAGCTCAAAATGCCTGAGCTAATTTTTTCCTGTGACGTAGGCTTCAATGGACTTGCCGCTGCTGTGTACCTCAGGGCAGTCTTTGGCCTGTTGGGTCTTACCACAGTGACTAGTGAGTGCCTCAGTTATTTCGTGCTGGCCACAAAACAAGCATGGCCCAAGTGCAACCAAGACAACAGATAATGCTTTAAAGCTTGCAATACTAGCGGAACAGAAATGATGGGCTGCAAGATGAGGGCTGTTTGAATTTCACAGCTCCTAAGGAGTGGTATGTTATGTAGAGGTAGTTGTGGTTTGATGGTGTGAACTGCTCTGAATGCTGCAGAAAGCACACAAGGTCCACTCTGCTTGTGTCATGCTGTATAACAGTATCTTCATTATCTAATGCTGATTTTCCCTCAAATGGTGAGCTATCACCATTGGATACACACATAGTATATGTGGAGTAATTCTTTCAGGTTCTGAAAAGTGCTTAAAAGGACTTTTCCTCTCCAAGGGAGTTCAGTGGTTCAGACTCATTAATCTGAATGAAATATTGCTATCATAATTAGTGCTAATTGGCAGCTTTGTTTAAAACCTCATCAGAATCAGTGATTAGCTAAAAAGAATGAGGAGGTTATAAATGAATGACTATAGTACAGATAAATGACGGACCTTAAGGTCAATTACTGCTAAACCAGCACTTTTCAGAGCACTGTGTTCATGTACAGCCTCCTTCCCTTACCAGAAATTTGTGTTTCACAACCACTGGTTACTTTTCTCAGATTTGCAGTAAGCATCAAGTTCTTACGTTAATGTCTGGTGTGGCTATTCCTATGCTGACCCACTCAGGAATGCATTTTGTTTTGACATGGCCTTGGAAACTTAAAGGAGTACAAAACGCACAACATGTAGGCATGCAAAAATAAATACAGGGAACCCACCAGATGAATAGTAAGGAGGCTAGAAGCAATTCAGCCATAGGGCTAAGAAACAAATGGTTTCTTTATGTGGCTCTGGCTGTTCGGTAGCTGTACTTCAGAGCAATGTAATGGGTTTTAATGTTCATAAAAATGTTCAATCTGGTAAACCAATTTTTAGACTCTTACACAGTCTTGTTGAAATTGGATTCATTTGAACTGTAATATAAAATATTATGTTTACTTAACCCTTGTAAACTGATCTCCTTTGTCTTCATGAACTTGCTGGGCAGTTAAGGACCTAACATTCCTTCCACAGTTAATAAAATTTTGCATTTTTCTCTCTATTCATAAACTTAATTACAGTCAGGCCTGGTTAATCAACATCAAACTTTTTTAATGCTCATTCTTTTAGATAGCTTTCGATTGAAAAATACATATGAAGGTCCTGTGCTGAGGCTTTGTATGTTATTTAGGTTCCTAAAGTCTGCTTAGATTTCTTCTGAGTGCAGCCCTGCAGATAGTGCAGCATGCATCAGCTGAGGTCTGATTGTACCTACGATGCAACCTTTAAATCATGTCAGAGTCTTTGTTCTTTATAAAGAGTGATAATCCATTTCTGTCCTCATTTTGGAATCAAAGTCCCACTGATGTAAATGACAGTTCAACATTCAAAGCTGCCTCTCTGTTCTCCCCTCTCCTCGTTTCCTGAATTTTTATCTCTCTTGCGCTAAGGCCCCTGGAGACATTTCATACAGACATTTCTATGTTACTTCCAAGTGGGCAAGAATAAACTGCATTCCATATGGCCATTAGGTAGCCTTTTTGCTAAATGTACATTGCATTTCCCAAGGCACTCCCGATTTACAAAAATCCTTGAATGGTACAGTCAATGTTGATCAAAGAGTCCGTGATTCAAGAATTTATGAGGAAGGACTTAGAGGGTTTCTGTCTGAAATTTTGCAGGGAATACAGTGGCTGGAATAGTGTTTGAAATCCTAAAGCTTTTACTGGAGTTAGCTGGCAGGTAGGAGTGAAATCCCTTTACAGCTTTAAAAGACAGTATAATTTGGTGTGCGCTTTTGTCAATTTAACAGTGGATGCCTGGCACTTGGTTTGCTATGCATGGATTGTTGAGCTCCTGGGGACCATTTCACCCCACTCTCAGTGTGGAATATTCAGCAAAGTACGAGATAGTACAAGATTAGAATTTTAACTAAAAGTAAACAGTGAAAGGACATAGCATGTTGCAACTTCGGCTTTCACCTCAGAACTGATTAATGACCACAGAAGATAAATGTAAAAGGTCAAACCTATCAATTTCAAAACACGGAGCAATTACAGAGCTGCCATTTCTTAAGTTCAAGCTTCCTGCTACTTTAAGTCCTGCTTCCATTGAGTGGTCAGTAAGACTTGTGAGGACACTTTGCATAAGGCTGAATTTTATCAGGTCTAGTTTTCAGCTGTGAATCAGATACACCTTTGTGTGTGTAAGTTCAGCATTCTGATACTACTGAGATAGATGTGAAGCTGTGCAGAATTTTAGCAAAGCACCTACCAAAATAAGGCAAGAAATTATGAGACCTCTTGTGTGTATGCCCCTGCATTTGTTACTTATGGAAAATAGCTTCATCTCTGATGAAGCATTTGTATTTTATTGGGGTGCTACTTTCTACCCAGTTTTATGACATGACTATTTGAAGCACTGGGAGATCAAATGCCTTGCTCAAGGACACAGATCATTTTGGTAGCTCTGTCTCAAGCCTAGATATCAGCATGACTCTAACTTTCTGATAACACAGCCCCTGTGAACTCCAAAACTAAAGGCAATACAAGTAACTGCTTATGATGTAACCAGTAAAAAGACTTTGTGTGTTGTTGTTTGACATTGTCTTTTAAAACAATATGTGGAGAGACAGTACATGAAGAGTATTTAGGAAGGGAGTAAGTGAAAGAAAACATTGTGTTCTGTTGTCATAAAAGAGTAACAGGGACTTGTACAACCTGCATTCATGTCCAGAGCTTTAATACACAGCTTGTATGTTTCAAAGTCTTTTCTACAGAGTGCCTTGTAATCACTATCCTCAGCATCCTGTTTAAGAGAAGCTATTAACTACTTGCAGTACTTTCCTTCTATTTTTCAGTAAGATAATATGAGGCAAAGGCCAAGAGCTAACACCAGGATCTATCCAAAGCACTTTTTTTTTTAAAAAAAAGAGTTCTGTTAGGCGATATTTTTGAAGTGGCAGAAAGGAAGCACCGGGGCAGTGTCCTTCCTGGCTCTGCACAGCTTCCTGCGCGCTTCCCTGCCGAAGTGTTAGTCAGAGCCGTGCAACAATTCATGTTCAGCCTCCCACGCCATCGTCTGCCTGGCTTTGATTTTCTGAACTTGTACAATTGGCTGACGGGTCTGTTCTCTGACTTAACGATGAGTGTACAGGTGGCAGAGCAAAGAGCCAGCAGAAACATCTCTGTGATTCAGAGATTGTGGATGATCTGTGTGTGTGTGTCCCTGAATACACCTGCCTTTTAATGCTATAGTAGACAGGGTTGCGCAATGTACCCAGATTAAAGTATACAGGTCTCTTGGATAAACCCGTTGCGGTTAAAAAAAAAAAATTAAAAAAAATTAGAGTTGTCTGCTGACTAAACTGTTTTCAAGTGCACTTTTCTCATATCCCTGGCGATGAACTCTCTCCAAACTTCTTCCCACCTGTTTATGACTTGGCTCTCTGGGCCAGGTACTGTTCCCATTGGCACAAGTGCAAATCCAGTTACCTGATGTAAATTAAAACCAGTTGGGCTGCTCAGGCTTCACATCACTGTAGTCATTGTGGAGCCACAATTTGTGAATGGAGTGATGTCTAGCACTGTAATTTCCTGTAAATGGTGAAGAAGATGCTGATTTTGCCTGTAGCAACAGCTGCTGAGAAAAGGAAGAGAAAACCTTTGCAAGAGCAGAGGAAGATAACAAAGGCAGTGTGCAGTGAAAAGTCAGTCAAAGAAACATGATTATCTTTGACTAAATGTTTGTTTGCTGAAAGAAACTAGGATTTACAGGCTTTTTGTTTTTCTGCCTCTTGTGGGTGTGCCTTTTATCACATTTCCTTTTTTAAAAATATAGCCAGTCTTTTTCTTCTCCCCTTTCTATTCTAATAGTACAGCTATTAGTGGGTTCATCTTGAGAAACACTATAGTAATGCAGTCCAATCTTTGTTCTCTGTCTCAACCTTTTTAAAGTCCTTGAGCTAATTTTGTGTTAAAAACATGTTGTCTCCTCAAAGAGAGCCCCAGTGTTTTGATTCCTGTTGTTACCGCAGTGAGAAACTTGCTTTCACCTCCCCATGGCTAAATGCATCAAGGAAGGCTAATGCAGAGTCTCTCAAGAAACTAGTCGGCTTTGACTTTTCTTTTCAGAGGATGGAGGATATCAGAGTTTGGAAAAGTTGTACCCAGTGGTAATAGAGCTAACCTTCTGCACATTTACAGCTGCTGTCATGGAGGATCATACTGCTCTGCACCCTTGGGATAGATTGCAAGGCAAATGTTTAGTGAGAAACCAGATATTGAAGCAAGAGATATGAAATGTTATGAGGACAAAAGGATTCTGCTGTTATCAGAAACACCTGGGTCCACAGATCAGTCAGGGTCAATGAAGCCACCTACGTTCCTCCTGCCACATATGTATGAAATATAATTTGAATAAAAAGACACAGAAGCTCATAAGAGATGAGAGCTTTTTGCACCTTCCCTGTTACCCTGTTATTAGCTTGCCTTGCTATTTGCAATTCAGGCTGTATTTGTGCACCTCAGTGGGAATGGCTTTGTAACTGGGTTCTGTAGGTGACTCTTGTAGTTTCATGAGAATTAGCCGTTATGTGACAGGAAACTTAAGAAAGCATGGATTGACATACTCAATGATTTTACATTATTAACATATTTGCTGTGCAGCTGTTAAACCAGATTTGTTGCTGCTCTTTTTGTTGTTGTTGTCCAATTCCTTATTTTCATGTTAGTTTTGATACAGCCAGAAAACAGCCCACATTGGTTTTGTACTTGGAATAGTTTATTGTGTGTTTAGTGTAATCCCAATGCAGGCTAAATGTTTGCATTATTATAGTAGCACTCATGTGTTCCCAAATAATATTAGCTGGGATTTGATGAGTGACTACTGTTGATGCAATGCAAATGTGACCTATAGAAAAGAAAAGTTTCTTGCAGCCCTCTTGGACACTAAGGTTTGTCTGGTACATCAGCTTACTTTTGTACTCAGCAGCTGCTGTAGTAGCATTTACACTAAGCCATGAAATGGAATATATTGCAATGAAGTGAAGTGACTGTCCATTATGGGCCTGAAATTTTACATTGTGTCCCCCAAGTATTTGCCAGGAGACCTCAGCCACTGTATTTCTACCTCATTTATTAAAATGCTTTGCTTTTTGCACAACACTGGAGACATATGACTCTGTCAAGTTACATTTGCTTTCAGTTTAGAAGAAATCTGTGAACTCTGTGAATGAAAACTTGTGGTGCATGGTATCTGGTTTGCCATGTGTTATGTATGATTACACAGTGGATGTTAACTGTCAAGAAATCAAAGCTGGATTTTTTTTCCCAGTAATGTTCACTTTTAACTATTTCATGATGACATTCTTCATTACCCCAAGGGTAACATTGAAAGTACACATTTGTCGTTAATATTACTATTTTATAATCCTAAAGATGTTAACAGGGTTTCTTTGAATATTTATTAAAAAAGAGTAGCCAGTTTGCAGTACATACATGACTGTGTTTAGTGATGGTAAAGAATTTCCCTGTATACTATTGAAGAAAACTGGTAGAAAAATAGAACTAGGAGGGAATTCACCTGTTTCAGCCCTGACCCAAGGCTTCTCATTTTGATTATTTCTGACAGCTGCCTATGAAAGTCCTTGAGCTGTTTGGTTCCTTATTGTAGAACTTCCTGAATTTCACAGTTTGCATTAGTTTAGAGACATCCGTTACCTTTTAGGTTAAGCTGTGCTCTGCTTGCAAAGGGTTTGTTCTCAGTATTTCTCAATGCTGGGAGCAGTGGTCAGCTATGCTGTGGCTGCCATCAGCTGCTGTCTGCCCTTGCTGCTCAAAGCACCACGCTGATTAAAACTTCTTTGAGGCAGTCTGTGGCAGGACCTGATAGTTTGTGTCGTGACACACAACAGTGTCTGTTTGAGACATGTGCTGAGGTCATCAATGGTAAGAAGGTCACTCAGATATCATATGACTTACCTACAGCTTTTCAGAAAGAAAAATGGGTCTATGGGGCTTTTAATTCCAATCTACACTTTACTTTGCTGTTGCAAGATAGCAAAACTTTGCTTTTAGTTCTTTGGTGTTTATAGGTTTCTGCAAACACATGAAGGTGATAGCTTTTACAAAGGTAACTATTGTCATGCTTGTAAATCAGAATAATAAATCATGAAGTTCCTTTTTTCTTTTTGGTGGGCTATTTCTGCCTGAGAGTTGTATTCCCTGTGCACTAGAAAGGACATGTTTCCTGACCACTAAACACCTTTTCCGCTTCATGTAAGTTGACACTTGTGTTTGCAGCACCAGAAAAAGTGAAATCAACCAAAAGAAGTCAGGTTTTGTTTTTTAAATGGTCTGTAGGGCACAGACAATTTATGCATCATCATCATCAGGTTACATAGGAGTTTTGTTTCCTTTAGTGCAAACCAATTTCTTGAATGCTGAAATAAAATCTCTATTTCCAGCAATCCCCAAGACTTTCAATTTTGCTTCTGCTGCCTCAGGAGATCCTTCTTTTTGGAAAACTGATTGCAGGAGACACACGTTTTCCATGTTTTCTGCTGCATTTTACTGCTTTCATTCGTTTTCCTTAAGCATAAATCCATTTATGTAAGTTTTGCTATTTGTTTCTCAGGTGATAAAAGACTTCACCATAGGTGAGATTCTGCAGCAGAAATCTCAGATGTATAGAGGGCTGCATTTTGTGACATCCTTTCACTCATTAAAATCAAAAGATTACAGTGCTGTTGTCTGAAGACTGAGAAAAACTTACCCTCTTCCTGCTACCTGTTTTGCAGTCCCCAAAGCGATTCATTCTCAGCCCGCTTTTCCAAGTCTAAAGGCACAAAAGAGGTGGCCCTGGGATGTGATACTAGATGTGGGCTTAAAGTGGGGAGAAGGAGCATTTCAAGAAAAAGAAATTACTTCACCAAAACGGTATTTGTGAGTTCTTAAACTATTTGCGTTCCCATCAGAGCTTGCTCCTTCATGATTCAGATTCTCCCCTGGCTTAGTGCTGCACTGAAATCATACTTCTGTGCTTCTGACACTGCAGGCTGCTGCCAGCATAGAAATGATTGTGATAACACAAATCCACCAGGGATGGGCAAGCTACTTCAATAAAAATAGCAACTGCCATGAACCTAAGCCCAAATTGTGAACTTCTCCCCCCTCCTCTTTTTTTTTTAAAGCTAGCATGATTTCAATAAGTACCTCCCCGAAATTAATCATGTGGACTCTACAGTCTTGGCCGTCTTCGCTGATCCAGCTGCTGTCCTCAAATCTGACAATTTCCATTGCTTCCCTTGGGTTAGAGGGAGTGAGTACATTTTGGGGTATACCTTTGACCTGAGGAATGCATGGGATGGGAAGACATCAGCCAGCTGAGCCCAGAAGAAAATTTGCCAAAACTGAGACTCCCCTGATAAAATATAGCTTGGAGAAAGGAACTCTTGGAAGCCAGAGGGAAGGAGCTGCTTTAGGTGCAGGGGGAGGGGGGATGAAGGCAAGAATGAGAGTCTGATTATGTTGCGAAGAATATATTCAGAATAGAAGAAAGAGATTTCAGAAGATTTCCATAACCCCTAGAGCATCCAGACCACACTGCCAGATTGTCGCAGCCTGAAGTGTGAGTCCTTAGGGTGAGCATGAACAGAACATTTCCTTATCATGCAGACTTTATGCAAAAGTGAAATTAAACAGCATTGTGGGTTGTAGGGGTAATATATCTTCTGTGTACCTCTGTGTCAGGAAGTTGCCCCAGACTGCATAGGAGTAGGTGATGAATATGGCACAACTGATCCCTCATGGACCAGTGCAGGGGGCAGGCTGAGCACTCCCTGGGGAACGAACTCCAACATGTCAATGGAGCATGCAGCTACAGTGCCTCTTGTAGATGGGGACCTTGAGAAATCCCTTATGCTTAGGCCATATTAGGCATAAGAGATATGAACCTGCTTTGCTGTACCCCAGGCTAGTCAGGCATGGCAGTGGCCACATGGCTGTCTTGTCTTGGCTCAATCCTGGGTTTGCAGAGCTGTATGACTTTTGGAATGCAACCTGCTCGTGCCTAGCTCAGTGGAGTAAGAGCAGAGAAGCAAGAGTCTGTCTCACTATGTATATGTATCCTTCCTGCAGTTGTCGGTGAAAGTTCAGCTGTGGAGAGAAAATAGGCTTGCAAGAGAAAGCAGCTTGCTTTTGGATGGAACTAGTGCAGTTAATTAGCACCTCTGAGGAGACTAATGAAAAGAAGCATGAAGAAGGTGGAGAAAATTTGCAGTTAATGCTGGCGTGCTGGTGAGCTTTCCAGAGCATGGAAGTTTCTCTTTAAGCCACGTACATGCTGCAGAGCAGGCGTGTGGGAAAGGTTACAGTGAATTTGCCCTCACATAAGAATCACTTTAGAGCAAATAATAGTCCCAACATGAGAAAATTATTTCAAGCCATGAGAAGCAGAAACATTGTTCAAGGACTCGTCAGATCTGTTTTCTGTATGTCTTTTTTTAAAAAATGTGCTTTACTTAGGTAATATTTACAGTTTTAGGCATTTATTTTATTGGCCACGGTGTTCACTTTAATCAAACTATCACATGCTGTATCTGCCTTGCTGTGGTCTATATTGCATGTAATTAGGGGGTAGCTGTGCAGTGCTCTCCCAGCATGAAATGTGCTGGCCTTTAGAAACTGTGCTTCTTCATGATGCTGGTGTTTAATTGCATGCCAAGTGTGAAAATGAATCTGTTCCGTATAAAAAATAATGGTATATATACAGTGCCATTAATCTCACATTTCAAAATATGGTTAAAAGCTATACTGAATAAATCCATAGCAAGTACTTCTGGATGTTTTTCCTCTGACTAATGGAAGGTTTGCTTGTGCCTGACAGCGCAGAGGGGCTGCCAAGATGGTGGGGGAGGAAGGAGGCAGGAGCCCAGGGCAGTTCCCATGGGTCTGGCAATAAAAAGAGCCTAAACCTCCTTATTTCTGCCCTGACAGCCTCCCTCTTGGTGCCAGCACCCTCTGTACTGCCCAGGGAAACTTTGCCATGCTGCCACCATCCCGCAAAGTCTTTCTAGGCTGCCTACAACTGGTGCATCTGCCTGGCTTGCCTACCTGCTGCCAACCAGATCTCCTGGGGTGCCTTGTCCCTCCCGTGTCTCTGCAGTCACAGCATGCTGGAACTGTGGCTGTGTGAAAAGCTGTGAATAATGGTTCTTCCCATCTCCTCCCTCCTTATTGGCCACTGCCAGGATCAGCCACAGGGAGACACTGGACACAGGCAATTTTCAGAGACCCTGGCCAGGTCTCAAAGGCAGATGTGATGAGGACTTGTTAATGCATCTATTTTTTCTATTCTGAAGGAGAACACGCTCTTAAATAGGTGCGTGCTCACAGGGTACTGTCAAGGCTCCCTGAACACTGAAAAAGAGAATTAATCTCTGATGCGCAACTAAAGCCTTGCCTAGTTTTATCCACATTTCTCTTTCTTCCTTCATGCCTTAAATCTCAAAGTAAGGTTCAGGTGCTCAGTAACCATTTTTCAAGAGGTGGAGAGAGGCCAGCGTGTTTCAGCGCTCTTAACTGTGCATGTGAAATTCATGGAAGCTAAACTTTTAGAAGTGTGCTGTGAGGCCAATAGTTTGTACTGGTGGAGGAAGAGCTTGGTGTTTTAACCATAATTTAGCCATTACATCAGGACCTTGGAAGTCAGACTTCTATTCTGCTTGGGGTAATTTCGGAGTTAGGTCATGGTGGGATCAATTCTGAACCTCCTTTCCAAGGCTGTTCTTTTCCCTGTTCAAATACCATCCCAGTGAACCCACATGGATGTTAATTGTGGTTGCTATTGCGGATGTATAAATTGGGAGGTAAAGCTCAGGCCTGAGTTTTCCCCCAGCAGGTCTGATCTGCAGGAGTAATGAGATCAGGGGGATGGAGGCAGCCGAATCTGGCAGTATCATTAGCTTCAAGGACCTGACAGAGTAAATTCTTGCCACGTTTTTAACTCCACTACCCTGAACATTTACCCAGGCACCCTGTATATTTTGACTAGCACTGTCCCAAATTCAGCATATTGTCCATGAAATAATATGGATTTATATATGAAGCATAAAATTGGGCATTTTGAACTATAATCCTACTGTATGCATAACGCACGATTTTTACTGCAACATTGTGACCGAAATTGGGGGTAAACTATAATATACCGAGCTGATAAACTAGATTGCTCCCCATAAAACTTTAATCTGGTCACAAACACTATATGCCTTTTTAACTTTAAAAACCACACAAAATTCTTCTTCTCCTTAATTCTTACTAATATCTACTGAAATCTGCACTTATGCATGATCTGTAGGTGACAGACAATTCCAGTCCTGGGTGTGGATCCTCACTCTTCTGTATTGTCTTTCTGACTAGATCTCACTCCTCTTTTCCAAAGTTCTGTAATTCATCTGAAAAGTGTTCAGTGTCCCATCACTTACTTGTCTTGCTTTTACTTTTTTTCTTTTCTACTAGACTTTCTCTGCTGTGTTTTACTATTTCTGAGACTAAGGGTGCAGATTTTGAAATTATACTTTTGTTATGTACTTCTTTCAGTATTAGAGCTTGAGCGCATCAGCAAAGTGACCAAATTGCTGAGTGGCTTTGGCACTGAATCTCTTAATTAATCCTACTAACAAAAACATTTCTCATGAGTGGGGTGTAGAGGCTTGGGAAGTAAGAGATACAGAGATGATTGAATAAATGTGCACACAATGTCAGCTCCCAGGGTCTGGCTGATCCACTCATCATGCAGTTTGAAGGGGAGAGGGAAGATTCACCTCTGAATTCTTCCAGGTACAAGACTACTTTGTGCTGTCTTAATTAATCCTACTAACAAAAACATTTCTCATGAGTGGGGTGTAGAGGCTTGGGAAGTAAGAGATACAGAGATGATTGAATAAATGTGCACACAATGTCAGCTCCCAGGGTCTGGCTGATCCACTCATCATGCAGTTTGAAGGGGAGAGGGAAGATTCACCTCTGAATTCTTCCAGGTACAAGACTACTTTGTGCTGGGCTGATTCCTTATGTCTGCTG